>NC_064852.1:79700106-79887606 GCF_024139225.1 Suncus etruscus
CTTTCTTTACCTTCCTTCCTTCCTTCCTTCCTTCTTTCCTTCCTTCCTTTTTGGGGGGGTCACAAGTATCTGAGTACAAGTATCTACAAATAGCCGAAGGATGGAAATGGGAACCTTAATATCTATAAAACTCTGTAGAAGCTAGAACTTCAAAATTCTGTCCTATGCATCATCAAACTGTTCTAATAACAGAGTATGAGAAAACTTTCCTTTTCTGAAGTTTCTTGCCACCAGAACTAGTGCTATAATAAGAGAGCCATAGGAGGTTTAGATGGCTTTATAAGGTGGATTTGTTTGCCAAATTTTTAATCTGAAGTTATTTCTTTTTTTTTTTATTTTCTTTTTTATTTATTGTGGTTTTTGGGTCACACCCGGCAGTGCTCAGGGGTTACTCCTGGCTCCATGCTCAGAAATTGCTCCTGGCAGGCACGGGGGGACCATATGGGACGCCAGGATTCGAACCGATGACCTTCTGCATAAAAGGCAAACACCTTACCTCCATGCTATTTCTCCAAAGTTATTTCTCTGAAGTTATTTTTATGTAAAAAATATTCTTTTTTTCAAGTAATTACTTTATTGCTACTCTTTTCAAACACTAAACAGCAAATTTGTAATGCCTTTGTACTAGTATATCAGGTAAGGCTCACCTGAACTAAATAGCTTGTATTTATAATAAATTTTATCTTTTCTGTTAATGTGTTCATAGTTTTACAGATGTTGGAAAGCATGCTTTTAGAATTTTTTATATTCTAAAGTATAATGTGTACAAGTACAATGTATCTTCAGTCATTGATTATATTTTTTCAATCACTTAATAAAATAGCTAGAACACTTGTCACAGTTTCTATGGTAACCAACAGGATGAATTTAATAAACAGAAAATAAGCAATTTAAGACTGTTCTATTAGAACTAAAAATAGAAGAAATTCAGCTCAGGCATCACAACACAAACTGGTTAAACACAAGTCTGAGGAGATGCTAAAAATAGCCATTATGTATTTCCTAATGAACAAAAATACTTATTGATGCTACCACTTAAGGGTATTTCTTTGATAACCTATAATGCTCTAAGTTCACAAATTTGTTATTTAAATGTTTAAATTATTTAAACGCTTAAGAGATAAACTGATTATATAATCTATTTTATAAATAGTAAAATGTGAGGTTACATATATAATTGAACATAATAATTTTACTTTTATTTATAAGGGAAAAATAACTTTCAATACTAATGTTTGTCAATTTACTAAGTGATGATGAAATTCCTAAAAATTATAGTATTTCATCAATAGTTCAATTTTATGCATTGGTTCCATAAGTTCCTTTATTTGAAAATTATTACTCAATACATTGTTTCTAGAATAGTTCTATTAACTAAAATATATCCTCTAAAGGTAAACAAAGCTTCATATTCATAGTTTTTAACATTTTTGTGTTTAATATCTTAATTCATCTTATATAACCTCCTCTGAATCAGATGTTGGAAAAATGTATGGAATTGAGAAGAAGATAATCAAAATATTTTATAGAGCAAAAACATCACAGCTTATTATTGTACAACTTCAAGTTTGTAGTATATTATTTCATAAAGTAGCATTGTCCTAAAATGTTATTCTTGTGTGATTTAATATTTTTATGATCTAGTAGAAATAAGAGAAAGAGAAATATAATCCAGGAAATACTAATCTAGCAGTGAGGAAAAAACATACAGAATATCAGAGAATGAAAAAATTTAAAATTAAAATGTTCAGGTCTTATAAATGAAATCTTCTTTTTAAGTTAATTACAGTTGTTAGGAATAAACTTATTTAAAATGTCTTTGTTCATTAATACAAAATTATACATGTAATTATAATGCAATTAATCAGAATTGTGTTTTCATGTTGTACCTCATGAATGAAAATATCAGTGATAATGGCTACTTAATTTTAATAAAATGCCTATAATATTAATTTATAAATATAAACAGAACAACTAATCTTGTGGTAATCTGAATAATCATTCCTCTGTTAATATATCGGTGGCATACTCAGCAGTATCGCAAAAACTATAACTTCTCTCTTGGAGAGATTTTTAGGATGACATACTTTTTGTATTCACAAGGCTATATTTTGCTTCTGAAATTTACAAGTGATTACTGCACATCTAAAGTTAGTTAGATTAACAACTAAAGCTAAAGTTCTGAATTCTCCAATGGTGATGAGGAAGTAGTGAAAATATAATGCTCTTTCTTATTCATTTTACAGGCAGAGATACTAAGTAAAACTAATTCAATGATGAAAGAAAAAACAGAATCAAGTGATAATTGATAATACTGGTAAGGTAATACTTCTATACAATGGGGTGCAAATAAAGGCATATTGTGTGAGTTATGTAATCATGTATGAGTGCTCTTCTGGAGAAATTGACTAGTTCTAAAGTCTTTGGGTAAACTGATGGTATATGTGTAAACATGAAAGTCAGTGCGGTTGATGCACTGTAGCAAAATGAGATGAATGTGTTGGCAATGTCAAAGGATAAAGAGGGAATATCATGAAAAAAGATCAATATAAAATAAAAAGGCATGGGAGACATTTTAGCAACTGTTGGCATAATTTACTTAAAATTACCTCTCTAAATGTCATGTTAAGAAAAGATTGCAGGGTAGATCAGGAAAATAGTAGTGCTGTAAGGTGGTAAGAGTGATAAGAATGGTTAGATCATAGATGGGCTAAAGGTAGTAAAAAGAGCCAATGTGAGATATTTTGAATGTAAGATTGTGTGACATGCTTGATGGGATAGAAAGAATAAGAGGGGACCTTTAAGTCTAAATTTGGAGATTGAGGAACTGGAAGAATTGAGATTTTGTTTTGTTTTGTTTTTGTTTGGGGTGCATACCCTGTTGTGCTTAGGGATGACTTCTGTCTCTTCATTCCTGGCTCTGGGGATATAATGGGACCATATGGGAATCAAACCTGGGTCCCTCCTGGGTTGGCCACATGCAAGGCAAATGCCCTACTGGTTTGTTTTGGCTCTGGCCCCAGAATTGAGATGTTATATGAGTAGGATTACATAAGAAGGAGTTTGGTGGTTATGCAAATTTGCAAATTTGGGAGACTATTTTGAGATTGCTTGTTCAATGTCTTAAGTAGAAATCTCTAGAAAGAAGATGTTTTCAGAAGACTACATTTCAGGTAATTTCTAGAAATTCCTGGCAATCAACAATTCAAGGGATTATCTGAATATGAGTTATTAATGGATTTGCTGTATAGATAATGAACAAATATGGTAAGATTTGTTAAAGGCAATGAAATATCAAAGAAAGGGCTGCAAAAGATTTTTAATTGCAAACTGTAAAGTAGTAACTAGCGGGTGTAGTATCAATAACTAAAAGAAGGAAAGCAGCAAGAATAAGGCATGATTAACTGCACATCTTACTGACAAGATTCAGTGCTGAGAAAAAAATCATGCAATCAGACACTTCTTCAAGACATATTTGGTAGTCAATGTTTAAGAGTGAATTTCTGTAGAAGTGGACATAAATACAGAAAACATCCCTGTGTCCTTTTAGGAAAGTTGTAAACAAGAAATAGAAAAGCTGCAGGAGGGGCCGGGTAGGTGGCGCTGGAGGTAAGGTGTCTGCCTTGCAAGCGCTAGCCAAGGAAGGACCGCGGTTCGATCCCCCGGCGTCCCATATGGTCCCCCCAAGCCAGGGGCGATTTCTGAGCACATAGCCAGGAGTAACCCCTGAGCGTCAAACGGGTGTGGCCCAAAAATAAAAAAAAGAAAAGAAAAGCTGCAGGAGATTTTTAGATAATCAGATTTTGAATGTTATTAAGTGAGAGATTTGTGGAATAATTATAATCAAGTTTATATAATTCAGAAATATTGTAGACCATTGTAATTTGGAAATATTGTAGATCCTTACTTTCTTTTCCTTCCCTCCCTCCCTCTCCTTTTTCTTTCTTGTTGTGTTAAATAAATAACGATGGTGCTGGATGGCGATGGATGGAGGCCTTTGTGCTTAGGCCCCAGCCAGGTGGCTTCATCCCCATCCAGCTGGCGAATTTCAGGCCCAGGTAATCCGCGTAATCAAGACTCACTCACATGCAGGCTTCAGGAAGAATCATCTTTATTCATGCCCTTGCCACCACAGGTGTGTGGCCTATGTCAACCTTTCAAGCACAGCTATATTTTGCTAGCCCTGCATCTTATCTCCTGTTAGCCATCTTCCCTCTGGGCTCCATGCGGCCCAAAGATCCAAAAGCCAGGAAGCCAAGCCGGGCCAAAAGAGAAATGGCAAAAGGGGCTGAATCCCCTGGCTCAGAGGTTTATCTATCCTTTTCCAGACCCCTCCCAGAAATGGGAGGTCTTGCAGGTAGTTACACCTATTATCCGGTTCCCAAAACTCCTCCCAGATATGGGTGGGTCTTGGGGTACACCACACTTTCTTTTCTTCCTTCCTTCTTTCCTTCCTTCCTCCCTCCCTTCCTCCCTCCCTTCTTTCCTTCCTTCTTTCCTTCCTCCCTTCCTTCCTTCCTCCTTTCTTTCCTTCCTCCCTCCCTCCCTTCCTTCCTTCCTCCCTCCCTCCCTCCCTCCCTCTCTCTCTCTTTCTCTTTCTTTCTTTCTTTCTTTCTTTCTTTCTTTCTTTCTTTCTTTCTTTCTTTCTTTCTTTCTTTCTTTCTTTCTTTCTTTCTTTCTTTCTTTCTTTCTTTCTTTCTTTCTCTCTCTCTTTCTTTCTTCTTTCTTTCTTTCTCTCTCTCTTTCTTTCTTCTTTCTTTCTTTCTTTCTTTCTTTCTTTCTTTCTTCGTTGTTTTTCTTTCTTTCTTTCTTTCTTTCTTTCTTTCTTTCTCTTTCTTCTTTCTGTCTTTCTCTTTCTTTCTCTTTCTTTCTTCTTTCTTTCTTTCTTTCTTCTTGCTTTCTTTCTTTCTTCTTTCTTTTTTTCTTCTTTCTTTCTTTCTTTCTTTCTTGCTTTCTTTCTTCCTTCATTCCTTCCTTCCTTTCTTTCTTTATTTCTTTTTCTTTCTTTCTTTCTTTCTTTCTTTATTTCTTTCTTTCTTTCTTTCTTTCTTTCTTTCTTTCTTTCTTTCTTTCTTTCTTTCTTTCTTTCTTTCTTTCTTTCTTTCTTTCTTTCTTTCTTTCTTTTCTTTCTTGCTTTCTTGCTTTCTTTCTTTCATGGTTTTTGGTTAATACCCAGAGCATAATGTTAATGCTAAGAGCATAATCTAGGCTCTGTGTTCTGATATCATATAACTCAGTTATCAGGGATGACTCCTAGTGATATTTGGGAGACCATTTGGGATGCCAGGGGTAGACCTGGATTGAGTGCATGCCAAGATATGTTCTACCCTATCTCTAATTTAATATCCATTCTATCAAACATAAAATTAAGCCCTTCCTGAGTGGCCCCCAAACTAAATCAACCCACCAACCAACCAAAATAAAACAAAAGCAAAAACACAAACAAAAAAAGAGTCAGGGGTTTGTTTTTAGGATTATAGGCTACAAAGTTCTAGAATATAAAGGTAATACAAGGGCTACTCAGAAAATAGGCAAGGAGTCCTATGCTGAACTTTAGCATTGGGAGAGAGAAGAAGGAGACTGAGGAGCCATGGCTGTGGTAGTTTTCCCTAATATATAGGAGAGTCTTCAGTATATCGAGGAATTTCACCTAACACAGTGAGGGTAAACACCAGCCAGGAAAAAACTTCCTTGCTCCAAAATCTTTTCTTACTCTTATCTACATGAAGGAGAAAACATAGCAACCGATGCAAAAATTGTGATTGTTTGGTATTCTTGATCTGGAAATTGTAATGTTTAAACTGAGACTGGTTCAATTCAACAATTACAAGAACAACAACAAAAATCTCTTTTGGACCATTATCTGAGAATGTGGCCCATTAAGGTAAGAATTTGCCAAGTCACCATCTAAAGTCAGAGGTTAATTACTCTTGTAAAATGTTGAGTGGCTTGACAAAACAAACAAAAACAATTAAAAGTAAGCTGCATTTTAGTCAGTTCAACCCTACACTATACCAAATTTACATAATTGTTCAGTTCTTAGAACAGTGCCTGGCATGAAATAAAAACTTAATAATGTTATCTATTATTTTTGTATTTTGATCTTTAATCTCCAGAGTGTTTATCTTATTTCCTCTAACACTTTACTTTTGGAACCATAAACTACACTATTTGCATTTTTGAATACCATGTAGCCCTGATTGGGATTTTTAATTCTTCTCTTTCCAGTGAGCCAAGAAAGGTTATTAGGGATGGGCTCTGAACATTAAAAAAAATTTGAAAAATACTATCAGAGACTGGTTCTAGGAAAACACATACAGATGTCCTTATAGGAGCACACATAAACATGTATGTTCCCCCACACATTCCAGAAAACTCAAGACATCAGGATGTATAGGCTCTGTAATATTGTCCATTTTATATTAAGCAGCCAATTTAAAAAAGCAGAAGAAGGGGCCGGGCAGTGGCGCTAGAGGTAAGGTGCCTACCTTGCCTGCGCTAGCCTTGGAAGGACCACGGTTCGATCCCCCGGCGTCCCATATGGTCCCCCAAGCCAGGAGCAACTTCTGAGCACATAGCCAGGAGTAACCCCTGAGTGTTACCGGGTGTGCCCCCCCCCCCCAAAAAAAAAGCAGAAGAAGTGCTACATTTCTTAGAAGGAGAAAGCTGCATAGACAGAGCCAGGCAAAGGTACAATAAACATTTGTGTTTTTTCTAAGTTAGACTTTGTTTAATTTCTTTCTTTCAGCACTTCTCCATTCAGCCCTGCAATCTCTAAGCCTTAAAGGTAATATATTATGTGCTCAACCTCCAAGCCTCAAAGGTGATATATTTAATGCACTCCTAGCTAGGAAATTTATGAGGAGGAATATTAATTTCTTGTAGAACTATTAATTAAATTATAGAATTACCACTAGGAAAAATTGAAAAATAACTATTACTCATAGAAAACACTGGTATAGCTTCTTCAAAGAAGATATTAGTATTGCTTTGAAAAGACCTTCCAAATATCCTACAATTCAAACCATATAATTCAGAAGCTGGAGATATATGGCACAGAGTTCAAATATGGTAAATGCTTCTTTGAATGACACCATCACATATGGTCTCAACACCATTAGGACAGGTACATGAGCACGAAGCAAAGAATAGTCACTGATTATTATTGGGCTTATTTTGTATCCACAGACCTTTTTATTCTTTAATCAACATGTTTCAATAAGTTGTGCAAAAAGCAATAAAAAGTCCAGGATAATATTTCGAACCAGGGCTAGAAGAATTTCTATGATTAGAGACCTGCTTCACATGTTTAGCCATTTCCATGTTATTAATTTTTCAATTTTTACTCAGACGCTATAACTTAGAGCACAGATAATACAAGTTTCAGGCACACAATGATCAAACACTCTACCCACCACTAGAGTGTCAGCACTTTTAAAAGTTACCCATTCCTGATTTAAAGAAAAAGGAAAAGAAACATATATTTAATTTTTACTCAAAATATTTCAGATTTATGGCAAAATTTTCAGAATAACAGAGGAATAAAATTATTTCAGTTTTTAAGACATTGCAAGTTAACCCCAATATAAGACTATGCATGTTTCAACACTTAATGGGTTCTCAATAAATATTTTCTGAATTAATAATAACTCATTTAACTTCTCCCTGGTGAAGAGGTGTTTTATTAAAACTAGGTAAAGAGGTGACTCTATAAGCAGAAGAGGATTTCAATTTTTCTGGTAGGAGTTTTTAACATGAAAAAAATAGAATTCTGATTAGAGAGACAATTGAACTCTAAGTTTGCCAAGTTACTTTTATTATTTTCTTAATTCTTTTACTATAGATGTAGGATAATAATATTTATACTTTAAAATGTGAACAGTAGGGTTGGAATGATAGCATAGCAGATAGGGACATTGCCTTGCAAGTAGCTGACCCCGGTTCAATCCCCAGCATATCATATGGTCTTCCAATCCTGCCAGGCTTAACCCTTGAGCACCACCAGGTGTGTGCCCCCCCCAAAAAAATTGTGACTAGTAAATGAAAAAGTATCTTCAGTGTATTGTTCCTAGTGTATGACAGAAAAATCAGTAATTGGTTGCTCTTGGGAAGAGTGAGTTTCAATGATATTAGTTATAAAATTAGGTCTGTCCTGGATGTTACCACTGGAAAAGACCAAGGAATTCTGGGTCTAACTTGTTTTTGTTTTGGGGAGTGGGAAGGCATGGTTATACCTGCTAGTACTTAAAGCTTTCTCCTTGCTCTATATTCAGGTTCAATGCCCAGAACCCCATATAATCTGAGTCCTTCTTGGAGTAATCTCTGAGTCCAGAGCCAGGAGTAAGTACAAACACTGGTAGGTATAGGCCATAAAATAAACAAACAAAAACTGTAGCATGTGTACATTTATAATTATCTGTTGATTCTAATTTTATCTATACCTCCTTTGCTAATATTTATAATCAGGCTTTCTTCATACTTATTGTTGAAAACAAAGTTGTCAAGAACGCAAGGCTTTCTTTATTTGATAAACTGCTAAAATAATTTAGTTTCTGATATTTCAAAGAAAATGTCCTACCTTTGCCTGATGAATAAATCAACATGTTTCTTAGGATATACTGTTATGATTAATTATTTCCCTGTTTCATTTCCAATTTAAATTTGGAACCATTTGGATAGGATTACACTATTGGAAAACATGAGTTTTTAAAACAAGCTGAGGTACATTTATACTTTTGTGCTCAGTACCAAGCAAACTAACTCTATGCTTGTAATATGGAACTTTGAGACATTTTTGTGACATTTTAAAAATAAGCTTTGTGTTCTATATTCTTATTTGGCTAGTTAATTTCTTTGCCCTAATCATACATACCCATGATACCAAACTTCAAACCCTATACCAGGCCTATACCACTGAATTGCCATTTTAAAAATGGCATTTCTATTGGGTAAACTGTTTTGGCTCAAAATAAAAACAAGTATGCACATTGTATATTGACATTACTGTCTAGAATTAGAATCCTGGGCCCTTGATGATATGCTTGGTATACTTTTTGTTGACGAGAATCTTAGTTTCCTTCATTAAATTTGCAATTTAGTAGAAAGAACAAAAGTTATGAACATTGTAAGTACATTTCATATCTAAATATGATTAAGATGTGTTTAATTTGGGCCAGAGGGATAGCATGGATTTGGGGCATTTGCCTTGCATGCAGAAGAACAGTGGTTTGAATCTCGGTATCCCATATGGTCCCCCAAACCTGTCAGGAGCGATTTCTGAGAGTAGAGCAAGAAGTAATCTCTGAGAGCTGCTGGGTATGACCCAAAAACAAAACAAAAAAAACGATGTATTCGATTGATTTAGCAAGATGCATTGTGTGCAAGGAATGATATTAGAAATTTTAGAATTTTAAAATATCAATAAAACAGGGCACTTGTTATGAAAAGATTTTGCTCATGAGAATTTACTGGAGTATCTAATAAGATAACCATTTCTTCAGCAAGTTAGACATTTCATACAAGCAGTATTATTGTTGGGATTTTTATTATCATGAAAGGTAGAAATAGAGAGTAGAAAGATCTCGGGTTTAAGATGTAAGATCAATGAAGAAACTTGCATATTCCTGAGAAAAGTGATTGTCCCTTGGCTCTTGAGATAAACAATGTAAATATACTCTTGCCTCATATTTCTAGTTTTAGTAACATGACGGTAGTAAATATCTACTTTTATTACACAACTACAGAGTTCAAGGTCTTATAAAGAAAACCTTTATATACTTTATCTCAATCCTTATAAGAACATTGACAAAATACATACTCTAAACCAGGGGTCACAAACTCAATTTACCCGGGGGCCGCAGGAGGCAAAGTCATTGTGAGGCAGGGCTGCATAAGGGATTTCGCTTACCAAACATTTGCAATAAAAAATCACATTAGAAAGAAAAAAAATCGCATTAAATATTTGCATACCCCGAACAGAACTGCTCGGGGTATGTGAATGTTTAATGTTATTTTTTTCTTACTAATGCAATTTTTATTGCGATTATTCGGTAAGCGAATAATCGCGAATACTGTGATTTGAAGGCCGGCCGTGGGCCACAAAATGTTGTACAGAGGGCCGCAAGTGGCCCGCGGGCCGCGAGTTTGAGAACCCTGCTCTAAACATTTCTATTTCATAGACTGGAGTCTTACATTTTCCATCTCACACAGAACATCTGTAGGCGAATCATGATTCCAATCTAGTTTGTTTTCCTTACAACCTAGTGAAGTTCACCTCACCATTCTACTTATTTATAAGCTATATAAATGATTTAGTCACATAGAGCTCCAGGGTTCAACTTTAGCAAACATATATAAAACTATGAGATACCATTGGTTTCGTTCAACACAGTAAAAGTTCTGTTTATAAAAAGGCAAAAAATATATTTAAAATATCTCAGAGTGACTTCTAAGAGTCTTTAATGATGATTGAAAAACAGTGATTAGATTAAGGTTAGATTTTTGTAGGCATGTATATACATAATAAAAGTTAGAAGTATAAAAAGGGAGGGGCCAGAGAAAAAAGTACAGCATAAGGAATTTGCCTTGCAGGTTACTCACCTGTATGGGATCCCTGGTGACCCTGTATGGTCCTCTGAGACTATTAGGAGTGATTTTTGAGTGTAGAGCCAGGTGTAATCTCTAAGTATGCTTAGATGTGACCTCTACCCTCCCACCCACATACCCCACCAAAACAGAATAGAAAAAGAATAAATTAAAGAGAATGTTTTGTGTTTGTTTTTTGGACCACACCCAGCAGCACTTAGAGGTTGATCCTGGCTTTTTGATCAGAAATTGCTCCTAGATTGGGGGACCATATGGGATGTTGGAGATCGAACTTTTGTCAGTCCTGGGTAAGCTGTGTGCAAAGCAAATGCCTACCACTCTGCTACCACTCCAGCCCTAAAGGCAATTTTAAGGCAAATTCCACTTTGAAATCAGCTACATCTGGCTCAGGAATGTGCAATTTCTTTCATTTATTCATTGGGGTTTCCTCATTTATCTAATTTCTCCTAAAATCACACACACAAAGGAGTTGAAGATATTTTTATAGATGTTACTCTTGGAAACAGGGTGTTAGGGGCTAGCGAAAATAGTTCCACCTAAGCCATCTGCAGCAGTTCTGGGTAGTTGAAGTCTGTGGTATCGAGAAAAACAGCAGGGCCTTACTCTAGCATTGAGTCACACTTAGAGTCCTAAAGGTATTTGTTTTCAAGTTGATAGCTACCTTCTCAAAAAAGTTCCTATCCTATTTTCTATTTTACCATTGAAACTAGGGATATTTACTTTATTATTTTATTTTTTATTATATCTTTACTTAAGCACCATGATTGCAAACATGTTTGTAGTTGAATTTCAGTTATAAAAAAGGACAACCCCCCCCCCCTTCACCAGTGCAATATTCCCACCACCAATGTCATGAAATTTTCCTATACATGGATGGACATGGAAACTCTTATGCTGAGTGAAATAAATCAGAAGGAGAAAGACACAGAATAATCTCACTCATCTATGGGATTTAAGAAAAATAAGACATTATTATAATAATACACAGAGACAATTGAGATGAGGGCTGGAAAGACCGGCCCAAGGTATGAAGATTATCACAAAGAGTGATGAGTTCAGTTAGTGAAATAACTACACTGATATGTATCATGGCAATGGTAGTGAGTGAGAAATAGAATGCCTGTCTCGAACAGAGGCAGGGGTTGGTAGAGGAGGGAATGGAGGACATTGGTGGTGAGGATATTCACTTTAATTTTTAAATACCTTGGCTATTTTTTACAGAGTAAGCGAAGACAAAGAAAACTTGTTCAGGCTTTGGGGCATGTGGTTACTACAGATGTTCTCTGCTCCTGAACACTGCAGAGGCTGAGGCCCTGCAGCAGATGCCTGATGACAGGGATTGCTTTGCAAAGGCTCAGCTTGCCCTGGATATGTTTCCAAATAGAGTTGCACAGCAAGAGGGAGAGATGATTAATTTCAAATTCACTCAGACCACATTTATTGTTGCAATTGTATTTTACCCAGACCAAGATCATGACCTAGCTTAGTACTTTTTCAAATTAACAGGATAGAGACTGCAACAATATGCTCTATGCTGAGCCCACAGAAAAAGATGCATAATGGGAATGATCAAATCAAACATATATTAATCTGAGGGGCAGGAAGTATTCTCTGAGTCCATGTTTATAGTGGTTAACCCTCATACCTCTGAATCTACTTTTAAGGTATTAAATACTAAAAATTCTACATTTTATGTGTGACCTTGGAATAAATGTGTTTTCTTCTCAGGCAAGGGTGTTTGAACTATACCAGGCAGTGTTCAGGGCTTTCTTCAGGCTCTGTGCTAAGGCACAATACACAGTGCCAGGAATGGCACCATACACAGTGCCAGGAATGGAAACTCGGTTGGTCTCATAGATACAACATGCTTTGTACTATGTCTCTATTCCTTGGAATAAATTTCTTTTTTTTTTTTTGGCTTTTGGGTCACACCCGGCAGTGCTCAGGGGTTATCCCTGGCTCCAAGCTCAGAAATTGCTCCTGGCAGGCACGGGAGACCATATGGGATGCCGGGATTCAAACCGATGACCTTCTGCATGAAAGGCAAATGCCTTATCTCTATGCTATCTCTCCGGCCCCTGGAATAAATTTCTTAACTTCTTTGAGAGTTCTGTCATTTATCTATAAAATAGAGAAGATAATAGTACTCGCTTCATGTTATTTTGAAGAAAAATGAACCACTATTTGTGAGAAGTTTAAAATATTTGACTTATGTTTAAAAAAAAACGTTGCTATTACAGTCATAAATGAATTATCAAATAATAATTTGGAGTAGTCAATAAATTACTGAAAGATAGAGCAAACAATTTTCTTAAGTTTGAAGAGGGGATAAATTGTATTTGTTGCTGTCCAGTTCCATTGCTGTAGCAACACCATGTATGTCCTACATCTCTAATTATACAGTTTATTTTTGAGCACTTGAGTGTAACTCTAAAATTCTGCTGGTCATATAACTTATCATGTTGACTAGTTTAGATAATTCTTTTTGGTCTTTTGTTGTTGTTGTTGTTGTTGTTTTTTAACCACACCCGGCTATGCTCAGGGGCTATTCCTAGCTTTGCTCAGGACGCCTTCCTGGCATGCATGGGGGGCCATGTGGGATGCGGGTGACCGAACTCAGGTTGAGAGTGTGCAAGGCAAGCGCCCTACCCGCTGTCCTATCGCTCCTGCCCCCTAGTTTAGATAATTTTCCATGAGTCTGGCCTTAGCATTTTTGACAGAAAACATGATTTGATTTTCAGACAAGAGAATTAATCAATGTTGATGTTTGAAAATTTGTTGGGAGATAAACATTATGATACTTTAGTTGTTCGTATTATTACAAGTATTTTGAATTTTAACTGAATTAATGGTTTAAGTATCCCTAAACCAGAAATTTTTATCAAAATGCTGTTTCTACTTTTGGTCAAATGGTTTGAAGTTGATCAGTGACTCTGATATGTTACCTCTCTTAAGTAAGAAAATAATCTCTCTATTTTCTATATGTAATTTAGATTTATAATGTAGACATAATCTAGACATATATAGTCTAGATATATAGACATATAGTTGAGATATATTTTAGAGTCTAGGTACAGGTTCTAGATATATGTATTAGAGAAATATTTCTATAACTTTTCTAGATATATTTTCTAGTGGAAAAGTACTGTATCAGAAGTTTCTCTAAAGATAAAAATATCATGCCTCCTGCTAGTCAAGTCGAAAGATGCATTGGTTGTAGTATAGACTTTTAAAATTACTCTCAAATGGTAAAAATCTTGGATCATGCTTGTCTCGGAAACAGGCAGGGGGTGTGGTAAGAGGGATACGGGGCATTGGTGGTGGGAATGTTTTATTTATGAAGGGTGAAGGGGGGTGTTTTATTTATGACTGAAACCCAACTACAATCATACTTGTAATCAGGGTGCTTAAATAAAGATTTTATATTAAAAACCTGGATCAATATTATAATGGAAATGTGATGGAACATTTTTCAATAACATAAAATCATTAAAATCACTATGATATGTGACATATCAGATGTTAGAAAAGAAAAAACATTAAAGCTCTAAGGTGAAAAGAATTTCTTGGACTTATTTCCTTTTTTGTCATCATTAATTGCTAAGGACAAAACAAGCAGGTAATATTATATATCAATAATACTAACAAAAAGAAATAACATATTTGGTTATCAAGTATAATCACTGTAAAAACATTTTGAATGTGTGCTACAATTTTAATTAAAAAGAGATTGTATTTATTTCATTGAAATTTGAAAAGACTATAGGTAGGAAAGCTTAGGGCTTACTTCTTGTTCTGCTCAGGAATTATTCATGGTGGTACTTAGAGGCCATATGTGATAAAAGAGGCCAAGATGGGGTCAGTAGTGTGCAAGGCAAGTGCCTTATTTACTCTCTACTCCTTCAATGATGTTTTTTAAAATGCTGCTGCATCTAAAAACTGAATTAAAAAGTAATCAGTTGGCAAATTATTGGGGCTGGAGCAGTGAAGCTAGTGGTAGGGCATTTGCCTTGCACACGCTAACCTAGGACAGACTGCTCTTCAATCTCCTGGTGTCCCATATGATTCCCCAAGCCAGGAGCAATTTCTGAGTGCATAGACAGGAGTAACCTCTGAGCGTGACTGGGTGTGCCCCCCCCCAAAAAAAACAAAAGAAACAAAAAAGAAGTAATCAATATGTTAAAGGATTCCCAGAGAGATGATATAAACTTTAATCTTAATGGGGAATGAATAAACGTTTCTAATCTCAGAGCAGGAGATATGTGATATGGAATAGATGGCAAATTATATAGATATTGAATAGTATTACAGAGTCTAACTGGAGGAAACGAGTTTAATAGCATATGTTATTTCTAAAATACCCTAAGTAAGAAAGCATTGAGATCCAAATATGAGAACTGTTGATATTTCTGATGGGATTTTTTTTTATCCAGGCTTACTTCTGGTCCTTCTGCTAAGAATAAAGTGAAATTGAAAAAAAGGGTTTTCTCTTTTCTCTGACATTACTTTTAAGTTTGTGTTAATAGTTATTTACAGCAAGAGATTAGAGTGATGGTGTCTTCCCTACAGAACTGCTGTGAGCTGGATGCATCCCTCACTAAATTTACCATTCCTGTCAGTCCTAAGTATAGACCTCTGTCTCAGGATTACCATAATCTACACATTTTTTGTTTGAATGTCTCTGAGCTGATAATTGAACACTGCTTCGTGTCGTCCTTTATCAACTTTACGTACAGTTTTTAAATTGCTCTTCCTTAAGTTCCTTCATTTATTAGAAAACTCACATTAGCTAATTGCTCAAAACACATTGGATCCTGAATAGCAACCATTTAATACTAAAACTCTACCCCAAAATAAAAGTAAATGGATACCTGGTAAATATATATTTATATTTAAATATAAATATGTTGCATACTTCTAGGATATTGAGAACAATTTGATATATTAGTAAAACAAAAAATTGTACATTAAGTATAGCTAATAATAATATGGCATTACATTAGAAATACTTCAAATACTTTTTATGTTTTTTTTTTTTGTGTGTGCCAAACCCAGGAGCACTCAGGGGTTACTCCTGGTTCTGTGCTCAGAAATTGGGGGGACCATATGGGAGGCCAGGAGATTGAACTCAAGTCTGTCCTGGGTCAGCTGCATACAAGGCAAATGCTCTACTAATATGTTACTACTTCAACTGTATAGATTTCAAAAATCTTAACAAAAACAAAATTTGACTGTATTTTGATTTGAAAAGTAACTTATGTGGGGCCCAAAAATATAGTATCAGAGATAAAGCTTTAAGTTTCTATGTGGCCAACTGTGGTTGATAACCTGGCACTCACTATATGGTCCCTTAAGCCCTGACATAAATGTGTCCTGAACACATATGAAATATATTTAATTCTTGGCAGTAGTCAGATTCAATATTTTAGAGAAAATGGAGGAAACTGAAAAATATCCAACAAAAAAAAGTACTGAAAGAAAAGAAAGCAAAACATTGAAAAATGAACAGAAGACAAATCTACTTTAAAAATACTCATTTATATCTTAGGAGAGTCCTTTGGATAATTTTAATAGCATTACAATATTTTCAAAAAATAACAACCATAACTCTTGTATGACTAAGTGGCAAAGCTAGATACTTGATTAGATAAAATAAATAAGACATTTCCACAAAACAAAGAATTATTAAAGAGGTGAACTAACATGAGTTCAAAGATTAAGTGTGAAAAATTAGACCAAGAATAATACGAAGGGTTCTTGCTAAGAATTTGTAACACAATAATCAAAAGTTAAAGTGTATTGTAATATAAAAAATAGGAATGAACCAGTAAGAAATTTAATTACTGACATTATTATGCACACAGAAAAAAGGAACTAAACTTATTTTCTAGGTACAGATGATTTCTAGAATCATGTACAATGGATAGATTTATTGAAGCAAGCAACATAAATATATCACATTGAAGATAAAATTTAAAATTATTCAAAATTTGATGCTGATGTTTGAAGCACTTAATTTACTATTTTAATGATCAATGTGGTGGTCAAAGTGGTTCCCATAATAAAACATTAAGAGGGATTAACAGATTATAGCAGTACCTCTCTTTCAGGCAAGATGTTGAAAATGGCTATAAATTACAAGGTAATAAAAGCCCATTGAGAATGTGTTGGTGGAAAGGTGATATTTTTCTATAATGTAAATCTGGTTTGTTTCTTCTAATGGAGATTTCTCAGTTCAAATAAAAATCAAGCACAAATAAAAGTGGAAGAAAAAGAGAAATAAAACAAATCAGTATGAGAAAGGTTAGTAGCTAATATTAGACCTCACATTATTTGTTTTTGGTTTTTGGGTCACATCTGGAGACGCTCAGGGGTTACTCTTGGCTATGTGCTCAGAAATCGATCCTAGCTTGAGAGGCCATATGGGACACTGGGGAATGGAACCGCATCGGTCCTAGGTTAGCATGTGCAAGGCAGATGCCCTACCACTTGCACCACAGCTCCGGTGCAGCAAGAATTTTAACATGTGGACAGCATTAAATATGGACAATGCTCTAAGGATAAAAATTATTGTCTCCATCTTATAAGAACATTTAAAGGACTCCATAGCTACATTGCTAACTAGTTAGCATCACATTTCTAAAAAAAATGTAGACTATACTATCACTTTTATTATTAATAATCAATTTTAACAGATCACAAATTTTATAAGTTTTAATAAACTTAATTAACAATGAATCTAGATGTATTTTCATGATTCAACAACCAAGCAAACCAAAGCAAAGATAAAAAAAATAGGATCAAATCAAAGGAGCTGTACCCTACCATAAAATAGAAGATGACCAGAATAAAAAAATAAAGTGCCCCATAGACTGAAACAATACATTGGGTCTGGAATTTATTTTAAACTTCTAAGATGTAACTTACATAGATATGATGGTCATTTTGTGAAATGTATGTAAATTAAATTTAAATAAATATTCCTTCTTGGGGCTAGAGCGATCACACAGCGGTAGTGCATTTGCCTTGCACGCTCCTGATCTCAGATGGACCTGGGTTCGATTCCTGGCATCCCATATGGGTCTCTGAGCCAGGAGTGATTTCTGTGCTCATAGCCAGGAGTAACCCCTGAGCATCACAGAGTGTGACTCAAAAAAAAAAAAAAAGCAGAAACAAAATTTCTCTCTTTATGAATGATAGAATAACTTTGGAACCAAATATAAAGTATCTCTCAAATTTAAACTCTTCAGTATGTTGCTTTATCCTCGACCAGGTAAGACCTGTCTGGGTGCAGCAGTCACAGAGGCACTGATAGGGTGCAGGTTCTCCTGGTAATGCTTAGCTCCACAAGAGCTTAGCTGTGGCTATTTTGGGTGGCTTTGACTCTTTCCAGCTGGTTCCTTGTCTTTGTACTCACAAGACCATGCTATTATTGTAAGACCAGGCTAAAATAAGCCACCTGCTTATTTTACCTTCATTTGACAGTTTTATCACAGAACTTTTAATAAAATATTTCTGTGAAAATTATTTTTTTAAAATTTTAACCATTGACATCATTCTGTCTTCCTCCTGTGATACTATAATGAAACCCAATTCAAGTCACAGTCAGAATACTTTTAACTAATTAGCTAAATTTGAATAGGAAATGTATTTGTTCTACTTTTTAATGTGTATGACTAAAATTTGGTATCCTGAGAAATATACTTTACTGAAAAATTTTATATCTTAAAGATCTTGAAAACAATTATAAGTAGTGTGAAAACTTGTTATTTTTTCACTTTATTTTGTACAGAGATCAAAATAATAAGTAAGAGAAGCAAATATTTTTGTATGCAACATTTATAAATAAGGGTAAAAATGTCATTCAGATAAGATTTTTAAAAATATAACTTATACATAGCTTTTTGCTTGGTTTGTATTTATTTGATTTTTTTTTTTTTTTGCTTTGATCAACTTTGGAAAGGAAGTCAGAGATAATATATGGAATTCTTACTTAAAGCTAAAATTAAAAAAAAAAGTATTTTCTTTTCTTTCTTTCTTACTTTTTTTTTTTGGGGGGGGTCACACCCGGCAGCGCTTAGGGGCTATGCTCAGAAATCACATCGGGCAAGCTTGGGGACCATATGGGATGCCGAGATTTGAACCACTGACCTTCTGCATGCAAGGCAAACGCCTTATCTCTCCGGCCCCAGACAAAATATTTTTAATTTTTTTTGTTTGTTTGTTTTTGGGTCACATCCAGCAGCGCTCAGGGGTTACTCCTGGCTATGCGCTCAGAAGTCACTCCTGGCTTGGGGGACCATATGGGATGCCTGGGATCGAACTGCGGTCTGTCCTAGGCTAGCTCTGGCAAGGCTACCTCTAGAGGCTTACCTCTAGCACCACCGTGCCGGCCCCAACAAAGTATTTTCTTAAAAGTATGTAACAGCCATGAGAATAGTTTAGAAGTCATCAAACTTTAGATTTTATAATTTGTAAATTTCCAGCTTTTCTTCAATGAGGAATTAGAATTAGTGAAATAAAGAAAAAAATTGATATTTCAATTAAATTTGATTACAAAACTGTGTTCAACACTGTATTAAATAATTTTAATAAAATATTTGCCAAAAATCAATGTGAGAGTCTACAATAATCACTAATAGCAAAAGTAGCAAAATATGTTTCTGAATTATGCTATAGGCTATATAAAATGCTTTTGTTATTTGCTATTAACTCTCATCCAATTATTATTAGTTGCATAACTATTTTATTCTATTCCTTTATTTTCTATTTACTACTTTTTATGATGATTCTAAAGAACAAAACACATATCTATATTTAGAATTTTTTAAATATTATCTTTAATTACCCAGTTGATGAATCATTAACACATTTATTTTTGGTAACCAGGTTGAAAATTAATTTTATATATAAATAAAATTCAACTAGAAATTAATGTATTTTCTCTGTGTGTGAATGTTTAGGTACATTTTCCACAAATAATATGTAAAGTTACAAATTATGTAAATATAACTTACAATAAAGTACATAACAATTAGTAACGGAAATCTGTTAAATAATAAATATTGTTTTTACATTTTAGTTGTGGACATGTTATAACTTCCTGAAATATTTATTTTCTGAAATATAAACTTGACATATACTTGTCTTGATCAACTATTTTGGGGGCTAAACTCTAAAAAGTAGTTAAAATACCAACTTTAAGAGAATTCTTGCATAGGAACCAGACAGATAAAGTTTCCAAAATTCAATAAAGGAAATATAAATTGCACTGACACAAAATCTTTATCAAGAAACAGATTCTTCCCTGTGTTGTATAGTTAGTATTTTTATATTATTTTGCTGCGATAGCAAAGATCTTGTGAATGAAAGGTCTCAGTTCTTAGAGATCCTCGTACTGAAAAATTTTTTTCACAAGCCTAATGGCAAGTAACTAAAACCTCCAATATAAGAAAACGTAGTAACTTATAATTTGGTTACAAGAAAGATTTATGGGAGAAAGTGACCATAGAAGAAAGGGGGTCGACTCAGCCAGAAAGTTACCTCTGTATCAGCACATGCAGTTTGAAGGGCCAACAACCACGATTAAAAGAAGATGAATAGAAGAGAATTGTCATTCCCTAGTTCTGATTGCTTAACTTTCATGTTTCAAAGTATAAATACAATGATCAAGGGTAAGTGCTATACTTTAAAATTAGTGAGATATTAAAAAAGAAATAGATATACATAGAAGTACAGAGTTTAGTGCTTTATTACACTCCCAATGCTGAACCAAAGGAAAATACGATAAAAAAAAATGGGCTTCATGAGCTGTTTTCTCAAGATAGAATTAATTTTATTTCTACAAATACTTGTGATTTAAAAATATTGCAGTTACAGATGATTAAAGAGATTGTAATAAGTCTCTTTAAAAGGTGACTCTCAGGCAATGGCTCATTCCATGATTCATCCTTCTTGAAATAACTACATGAGGCCATTTTTTTCTTACCATGTTAGTCTTAGCAACAATATTTCTTATTAAAATATGATGAATTCTATGCAAAACCAGAAATGGCTTCATATTAAAAACAAATTGGAACAGTTATTTTTCTTCTTTGTGATCTAGAAATATTGCCTCCATTGACTGGTGGATTTTATAGCATCAACAGTTTTGCTCAGTAGGAGACTTCTCTGAGATATATAATTTTAACTTATAATCTAGTTAGACCATAATTATCCATCTAATTTATATTGAAAATCACGATTTATTGTTTGTGTGCCTCCTTTTACTTTTCTTCTTTAAATAACAATAAAGCTTTATTTTTATGTGTGTATATTTTGCTGAGAAGATTGCTATAAGATAACCATAGTTGATGTTAGAATTCAGCATTTTGCTTCCTTTAAATTTATTTTATTTTTTACTTATGTTAATTAAATGCTATCTATCGACTGCAATAGAAAATTATCAAAATAAAAATAGAGTGCAATAATGATTTAAATATGCTTAATTGTGTTAAAGTTTTTTAAAATACAGTTAAAGACTTAGGTTAACTAAAACAGGCATTGGTTGCAAGGACTTAGATTTGGTGATATAAAATCTAGCTTCTTAATGATAAATACAGGTTGTGTATAATTCCTTTGTGGAGCTTGGGGGATCCAAATAGTTCTGAACTAGCTAGATAAGGTTTGAGTGAGTCCTGGATGCCTCATTGAGAACAGAAAATAAAAATGTGTATCTTTCTTGTTTTAACTACCTAAGGAAAAGTTCAGTCTTTATTTGAGTAAACTTGTTTTTCTCTGGGTTTGATTCACTTGAGCCTTGGTAATGAGGTTGGAAATTTTTTTTCCGGTGTCAGGGAATGTTGTGTTTACAATGAGAAGCTTGCTAGCAATCCCAAATACTTGGTCCTTCTAGCTATTGGGAGTGAGGGTGAAGGCGGTAATTTGAGCTATACCCTGTGGTGATCAGGGGCTATTCCTGGGTATGTGCTAAGGGGTCACTCACTCCTGCCAGTGCTGGCAGACTGTGTGCTGTCTGGGATATAATCAATGTTGTTAGCATGCAAGGCAAGTGTCTTATTCCTATACTATCTCTCTGACCCTTAATTTTATCTTTGAGTAGTTGTCAACATTTTAGCACATAGATCAGTGTGACCATGGAAGCAGGAAAGAGTGCTTAGCCTTGTGCTACTCCTACTGTAATTGGTAATATTTGAGAATGAGGATAGGGCTTTGGTTCTTTGTATTTTCTTGAATACATACTCAAATACACAGCCACTTTTGAAATAGAAACTAATCATTTAGAAAAATGTTATATTGACAAAGTCAGTATGTAAGCAGAGATAAGCACCTCCCAGGCATGATAACTAGTAAGGGATTAGCTTTGATTTCTTCCCCCGTGCTGTCTGTGTAATGCATACATCATCAGGAAACTCTGCTAATATAAACTCCCTTATGGATTGTTTTCAACAGAAAATCATGTAATGACTTATATGAAAACTCGAGGCTTATGGGCAGCACCATTTCTTAGCAAAAATATGATATTTTTGAGGTTCTGAAATTTACTTTTTAATTAGTTCTTTTTGTATTGTACTTCTTGATTAACATGGTATAAAAACTTATACAAACACATATGAAGAACTTTTATATAGGGTCTAATTTATTTTATCTTTAAGCAGTATTTTTACAGCTAATAATGACTTCCAGGTAAAATGGCATTAATCCGATCAATAATGCCTTTGCAGTCACTCAATAATTTCTGTGTTGAAAAATTTACAAATATTACTGCTTACCTATTCTTTGAAAAATGTAGTGAATGGTAAGTTCAAAATTTATAAACTACAAACTAAAACCATAAAGAAATGAAAGCACAAATTAAAGTCCTATGAGAGGAGCTATTAAGTAGTAAGAGATGATATCATAGCTTTGGACTTTTATGATTACAGAAAGTTTTAAAATATAAAAATTAATCTGAAACATTACAAAATGTCAATTTTATAAAATTCTATTACACCTGGTGATAATAGTAATGATTAATTATGGGACTTCTAAAGAAATACATTTTCTCAATAAAAATCAGAGGTTTTGGAGAAAGAGCATTTGCCTTGCAATTAACCAACTCCAGTTCAAATCTGAATCATCACATAGCAGGTACTACCAGGTGCACTCCTAAGCACAGACCAAGAGAATATTTCTGGGTTTGACCAATTTCAACCCAAAAATAACAACACAGTTACTTTATCAGGGATATAGAATAAAATTTTCACTGAGAAATTATTATTTCTCTAAGAACATAAAAATAGTAAATTTTGTCGTTTAACTTTTTCTAGAAACTGAAGATATGTTTTTCTCTACTATTTACATATAATAAAATATTAATTACAAGTGCATATATAGTATATTTATAAAATTATTATGTATTTGTATATTTACTACTACAAATATAGCAAAATGAAGCTAAGATGGATGCTTCTTTAAGTTTGCTTATATATCTCCTTTTTTATGTTTACTTTTTCTGCAAGTCTTGCTTTCTAGAATCCCTGTGATTTGAACCTATATATTTTCTACCTGATTTACAGATATGACCCACGAAGTTTAAATGACATGACCAGGGTAAAGTGGAAAGTCAAAAATTTCACAGTGGTCCAAGTCCCAGTTAAAAGCATTATTGCCACCCTTGAAAGAGAATGTTATATTTCAGAATTCTCAATGAATTGTCTTAGTTCTGCCAATGTAAAGTAGCTCATGTACCCCCGAGGAAATTGAGGTCTAAAGAGGTGAAGAGAATTCACTAACCTCTAAAATTGCTTGTACAATAGGTCAGTCTAGTTTTTCTTTTTGAAAAGACTTGAGAAGATCTTTTGTAGTAAATTTAAAGAGACAGTTATACAGGTTTTTTTCCAATTACATATTGCACAATATTTTAAGAATATATTTGACCATTAATTCTCAGTACCATTAAATATTAGAAGGATTATTGGTTTAGGGTTAAAAGTACATCCTAATATCTCTGCATCTATAAATTTACCATCTATAAATTTTACTTATGAGATTCATTAAATGCTTGATCTCCATTTTGCTCACATTTAGGAACCCAGATCAATATATCTACTTTTGTATCAAACTTGCATTCCATATTTCATAATCTTGAACAAGTCACTCTAGGTATCTATAAAACCTTCTGGTTAAAGATGGAGTTATGTTTGACATGTTTTTGAGGGCCGGTTTTATTTCGGAAACCTCATTCAGATCAGCAACAGATTAGTAATGACATATCCCCTTAACCTCCAAAGTAATTTGTTTTATGTTCTCAGTTTGGAAGCATGCCCTCACTATTAATATTTCATACCAACAAGTAGGGCTTCGATATGTCCATCTGCTAAACTGGCAGAATGCCTGCTACCCCAGGAATGAAAAATGATTTTTAACCTCCTTCAGTTGACATGGTAATTTTTTTACATTATACATTTGGACATGATGCTTAGACCAGAATAACTTAAGATATATCTCTTTTACAATCAGAGCATATTTAAATAATATGTGATAATAAATTACTCTGCTGAGGTAATAAACCTAGAAAACATCATCATCTATGTAAGTTAGATAAAGAGCAATTAAAACAAGTTTTAATTATTTAATATATTGTTCCAGTGGGATAAAATATTTTTACATACGAATTCTGAAGAAATAAGCTGTGACAGAAATACCTTGATAAGAAGCACTAAAATATCTAATAACATTATTTTAAATTGTTTTTTTTTACTAGAATTTATCTAAAAATGGTTATAATTATTGTAAAGTATATGGTACTGATGTGTAAAATAACTTCCCTGTCACCACCATAGTGCTTATGACTGCCCCTGTGTTACCTCCAGTAAGGTTTTCATATCCCTACCCCTATCACTTCTATTTAGCTATTTGCTTTGTAATATAGAGCCAAGGGTTTGTCACTGTTCAATCCTATTTACTTGTTTTGATTCTATAATCTATATATTAGTGAGATCATAAAGTATATACTTCAGAATAACAACTTTTGCTGAATGATAAGATGGAAAAGCAAAGGTCAGCAAGAATATTGCTTTATCTATGAAAGATCTCATGATGACCCATCAAATAATAGAATTATTATTCAGTAAGATTTACAATCATGAAGCACAAGAGAATATTTGTTCTGATGATTCATACATAACATACTAGTACCTTGCAAATTTGAAATCATTTGACAGACTATAATGATTAGTATATGGACTATAACACTGTATTTATAATATTTATCAGGAAGATAGTATTTAAGAATGTAGTGACATCTAGGATTCAAATACCCTATATTCTGAACTTTTGATCTTGGGTTAATTATGGAGCCCTTTGTTCCCTGTTTTTTTTTTTCTTATCTATAAAACATACAAATAATAAAAGTATGGGGTGGAGATAAGTAAAACAATAACTCAAATATTTAGTCTACTCAATAGTTACTATGTCTCAGTTTCTCATTAATTGCTTTATCTGGGAAACCTACCCTGCCATCTTAATGTTAATAGTGAAGTGCTAAAAGTCTTTGAAAGACATCAATCGAGACTCTACTTCTAGAGAGTCTAAGAGTACCTGTCCTTTCTTTTACAAAACAGCCTGTATTTTTGTTACTTCTCTTATTATTTATTATGTCTAACATATGAAATGCATATTTGTTTGTTTTTGGTCACACTCAGGGGTTACTCCTGGCTCTGCTCTCAGAAACTATTTCTGATAGACTTTGGGACAATATAATATGTTGGGTTTAGAAATTGGGCTGGCCATGTGCAAAACAAATGCTCTCCCTTCTGTGATATCACTTTAGCCCACTTTTTATTATATTTTATGCAGTTTGCCAACTTTATAGAAGTTTTATTTTAATTTAATGCTTATTCTAATTCTATGTATAGCCTGGCCACTTAGTCCTTGTTCAGTATGTTCAATATTGTTCAATAATGGCACAGTATTTGGGGACTTGCAGATGCTGAATTAGCCATTTGAGCTAATTTATTTATTAAAAGATTGTGAATGTGGCTTTCTCACACAATCATTCTCATATAGCTTACCCTGTAACTACAAATTACATGTCTAAAATAAATTCCTTGTCTTCAAATAACCATTAAGTGCAATAAGAAAAAAAGAGTACCTGCATTTAATTTATGTATTTAATTTAATAAGAAAATATTTGTTAAATTCCTAATAAAAACAAATATTTAAAGTATAAATTCTGTTTTGTTAATTTCCAATTGTAAATGGACAAATAGAATAGAATAATTTGCCATAATATGACTTTTTATTGTGATAAAATCAGAGTATTAGAAAAACATCAGATTTCTTAGAATCAGAAGAAAATAATTTTGTCACAATGAATATCAAAGATTTGAGAATTGGTATCAAAGTATACCAAAAGAAAATAAAAAAATAAAATTCTACCTGATACATAGCATCAGAAGTATTTTATTTAAATAATTTGTTTAATTACTTAAATAATTATTGTAATTTATTGTACTGTATTATAATTATTATAATTTAAAAATATATAATTATAATGCAATATATAATTAACCAATTATTTAAATAACATGTTTAATTCAAATTATTTATTTAAATAATATGCCAGAAATAAAATTTTATAAGATGAATAAAATTGAACAACTGTAAGGAATGGTGTACTTAAAAATTTTTAAAAAAGGGTTTTTTTATTGTAAGAATTTATTCAAGAGACAAAATTGATTAACATAATGAGGTAAACTAACATAACATAATATAGTGACATAACATAACATATAATATAGTTGATATAATAATACATGTAAGTCAAAGAAAGTTTCTGATTAAAAACACAATTTTTTTCCATAATGGCTTACATATCTTTCACAGTAGTATTTTAGGTACATATTAACATTGAGTCAGGGGAATACCCATCACAAACTATGTCCTCCCCCCATTCCAGTTCCCTTTCTACAACCCATATACCCCACCATCACCCCCCGGGCTGCTATAGTAGGTGGACCCCTCTTTGTCTGGCTTACTATTAGTGATCACATATCTGTTTGGTCCTGGAACCCTCCCTTGTTTCCCCTTCTATTTAAGAGGCAGAACTAGAAAAAGGTATGTGGTTTTGTTTGAAGGCAAGAAAATCAATAGAATGGGATACAAAATAAGAGGAAAAAAAAAGAAGTCAAAAGTCAAATACGCTGAAAAGAAAGGGTTTTGATAAAGCTAAGGTACACTATTTTATTGATCAGATACAGCAGACATTATACATTTAAGTGATGAGCTTAATAATACAAAAAACACCATTAAAATATAGTTATTTCTTAAGTAAATTAATAACTAAAAATCGATAAAGTTTGTCACTATAGATTAATTAAATTCCAAAGTGATGCAAACTTTTTCTAATAAAGCTAGAATTTACATAGAATTATCTACTTATTGGATAAGATACCACATCACACAAAACAATAGCTCAATGCAATTAATAAACCAAAAAAAACATAAAACAAATGTAAAATATGTCATTTAAGACAAGGCATTAAATACTCTGCACAATATACAGTTGATTTATAACACAAAAGTTTAGTGGTATTTGATGACATTATTTTAATTAAGATTTGCTAAAAATTTTGAATTATGAGCAAATTACATATTTTTGGTATCTATAGATTGAAGACTGCAGTTAGGGTTATTAAGGTAGAAATAAAATTATATTTAAAGCTATATATAAAAAATGTAAAGAAAATATGTCTTACCAGAGATAGGAAAAAAGTTAAAATATTTGAAGAATATTGGGGCCCTGAGGTGGTGCTAGAGGTAAGGTGTCTGCCTTGCAAGCGCTAGCCAAGGAAGGACCACGGTTCGATCACAGGGCATCCTATATGGTCCCTCCAAGCCAGGGGCAATTTATGAGCACTTAGCCAGGAATAACCTCTGAGATTCAAATGGGTGTGGCCCCCAAAAAACAAAAAGAAATATTTGAAGAATATTTGTAGAAACTTTTCTAATAAATTCAAATTGGAAGAGAGTATAAATAGTAAGAGTTCTTTGGGGTTTTGGTGAAAATAATTCAGCATTGCCCAAGGGCTACTCCTGCTTTTTTTTTTTTTGTTTGTTTGTTTGTTTTTTGGGGGGGTCACACCCGGCGGTGCTCAGGGATTACTCCTGGCTGTCTGCTCAGAATTAGCTCCTGGAAGGCACGGGGGACCATATGGAACACCGGGATTCGAACCAACCACCTTTGGTCCTGGATCGGCTGCTTGCAAGGCAAACACCGCTGTGCTATCTCTCTGGGCCTAACTCCTGCTTTTTAATCAGGAATTGAAATGAGGCTTTTCGTATTCAATGCATATATTCTACCTATTGAGTTATCTTAATATTTCTTAATATTGAGCTACATATTTCTGTTTTTATGAACTATATGTTTTATATCTTCTAGTATTTTAATTTTTTTCAGGTACCACACATATAACCCAAATATAAATATAGTTTGTATTTAATGACTCTTAAATGACTGAAAAAGAGGAACCAAATAGGCATTTCCTGAAGATACAAATACAAGATGGCCAGAGAAACAGTGCAGTGAATGAAGCATTTGCCTTGCATGTAGCCAACCTGGTCAATCCTCAGCATCATCATCAATAGGCCCTGTAGTCACTCCAAGACTGATCTCTAAGAACAGAGCATCCCCGAGTATCCCCAAGCATAGTCAAATATGACCCCACAAAACAAAATAAAATAAATACAAAAAAATAAAAGACTTCATTAAGTTAGGCAGAGACACTCAAGTACTGCATAGAATTATAAACTATATTGCTTGGGAACTTACAAAAATTTTTTATCAATATTATTTATATAATTGTTACAAAATGTTTATTATTTTCATATTTTTCTGAGGATATTCTTATTTCTTTTAAGTCTATTAGATATGCACAAGCTTTTGTTGTATTTTATTTTCTGTTTACATTCTATATACTTAAATTAAAATTTGCAAAATTATTCTAAATTCTACTTTGGAAGAATTATAAAATATGTTATGTTTAATATGATTACAAAGCTGTTTTTAAGACAATTATTTAATTGAAAAAGAGCTTCATTGTTTTAACACTTTAAAAAATTCTATAGAATATTAGTATGTTTGACTAATCTGTATATGATACACTATTGTATATCATCACCAGAAATAATACTTGTAAGAGCAAGTTGCTATATATCACAAATAAATGTGTCATGTTTTAATATGAGAAAAGAAGAATAATGTGAAAACATTTTCATTAATTATCAAACTTCTTACTCTTAGGTCAAACAATTTGAACAAAAATTTTTTAAATTTAAGTATTAGTATTTTATTATCTATAATCAACTGTCCACTAACTACTAGCAAACAGTCTCCTATCTCTTAAACGAAGTAATATGTTGAATTTCTGTGACTTGGACATTTATATGTTTGCTGTACAATATAAAATGTATTAATGATGAATAAATGTGAATATTTGATGGAATGGAATTGTAGCTACTTGGAGCTTGGCTAGTATGCTCTGATTTCATCCTTCATTCTTTTGGTTCACACAAGAGCTTGTATCAATTCAATAATTCATTGCTTTAATCTTTTTTTCATAAACTTTAACATGGCTTTAATTCTAATTTATTTTCTTAAACAAAAACGTAGAGGAACAAAAACTCAGTTGTATAGACAAAACTAGAACTTGTATTTATTATGGTTTCTTAACAAAGTTATATAAAAGACCTTGAATAAAAGTTATTTGCTTAGTGCATTATATGTTTTTCTAAAACTACTAAAGGCAAAATACTCTTTTTAAGTTTAACATGTAACGCTATGTATGAATGCCATGTGATCTAATAGGAGGAACTCTCCCTCAGTGTTTTAATACTGTTTCTCTCTGATCCACAGAGAACCTTGGAGTAAGTCTGGAACCTGTTATCAGGCTCATGACCAAAAGAAACTGAGGTTGGCCATAAGAGCACAGCTGGTACCCTCTAGGTCCATGGTCTGCTTTTAGTAACTCAGTTCCTTCTTCTTTCCTCTCTAGAGAATGGAATTGCAAAAGCAAAACATCAACTGTTCTTTTCTTTTATGATTAAACAGTTTTCTAGTAAAAGATTTTTGATAGTTGTGGATGGTAGAATTTTATGAACTAGGCTTATTAAAGTATTAAATTAAAGTAAAAAATAATGGACATTAGAGGCTTTAATTTATCAGCAATTGTGGCATAACTATAGTGCCCATACTGAAAAGAAACTGCACATTCATACTAGGTAATTTACCTGGCTAGCAAGCTTAGCCCTGGATTGGAAATTAGGAATCTAACTATGAATAGGAGAGTTTATAAAATTTGATGCCCTCTATATGGAGTCACAGGATAAAACCACTGCTTGCCATCATTTTCTCCTGACCTTGTAGAACAAGAAAAATAATTAGGCTTCTGTTTTATTCCTCAATCTGCATTTTTCTTTCAACTTCCTTGACTGAAATTCAGGCTTTGTAGCCTGATTTGGTGTCTATCCCTTTAGGGATGTTTCCATCAGGAATGTGCATTGGACTTGTAATAGTGTGTGGAGGCTCTGCTTCTAGTGGACAGCTTTGCCTGAGATTGACTAGTCAATTTTGTTTGCCTAGAATTCCTGACACTGTGCTTTGCTGCCTGCAGTCACTTGCTTAACCTCTGTAGAAACATGCCAAATGATACCCAGAATAGCTCTTACGTTGAGCCAAAATTCCTATATATTACTTTTTCTATGGGCTAAATTTCTCTCAGTACAAGTAGAGCCTTCTGACATCCTAGACTGTCTCTTTTCAAGTAAGTAAAATCAATCCAAGCCCCTAAATAAAGCAGAAACAAAAAAAATAAAAAACAAACAAAACAAAAAAGCAAATTTTATATAGTCCCATGAATAAATAAGTTTATTTGTTGAATATAAATATTAGCACACTGTTCCTAGGTAAAATAGAAAATTTTGGGGGCAGCAACTATGCACCTAGGGAAAAATAGAATAAAACAGTTTATGGTCTTCTAAAAGACAAATAGTTAAGAATAAAATTGGAAATTGCCACACCTTTATTATATATTTTAAGGATACCTGCAGTTAACTATATAAAATATCTTAGGCTCTGCTTATGATGTAACTATTGAATTATGATATGCTTACTAACTGTCCTTAATGTCTCTGTCAATTTAAACAGTGCTCAAGTTTTGGAAACCAAGGTGGGGGTTGTTACAGTATTGAAAAAATAATGGGCAGCTTGTTCCAGCCACTATTGTCTGTGCCCTTGGTTGGTGTGAAGAGGATACTAAGAAGTGCCTCAGGGCTTATTCCTTTCTGTTCTCAAGGATGATTTCTGGTAGGATCCAAGCTGGGGCTGTATGTGGGGCCATATCAGGGGGCAACCATATCGGATGACAAGAATTAAATTTGGGTTGCCTATGTGCAAAACAGACACCCGCCCAACTATACTATATTTCCCCTCTGGCCTCTTACTATATATTCCCTACCTACAGTGGCATTTCCAGATACTTCATTATGTTTTTCAAACAATTTTTATGGAGCTAGAGCAATAGCGTAGCAGTTAGGGTACTTGTCTTGCACTTGGCTGACCCTGGTTCAATCCCTTGTGTCTCATGTTGTCTCCAAAGCCTGCAAGGAATGATTCCCATATAGAGAGAAAGAGATACGTCCTGAGTACCACCAGGTGTGAATCCCCCCAAAAAACCAAAGAAATATGTTTTAGGTCCACACCACATCCAATTGGATCTACTCCAACAGGGTTTACTGGGGTTATTGAGGTTACTCTTAGTTCTGAACTCATAAATTGATCTTGGGGGTTCAGGGGACTACATGGGCTATTTAAGATGGAATCCAAGGTGGCTGTGTGCAAAACAAACACCCTACCGACTGTGCTATTGCTTCAGCCTCTTATTATGTCTTTTTTTTCTGACTATACACAGCAGCACTAGGGGGTTACTCCTGGCTCTGCACTCAGAAATCACTCCTGGCTGACTTTGGGGACCATATAGGAGGCCAGAGATAGAACCCAGATCAACTGGATGCAAGGCTCTTGCCCTACCCCCTGTTACTCCATCCCCCATCATGTCTTTTAAAAGCAATAAAAAAGCAAATTGTGAATTAGCTCTGAGTACAGCATTTTGTTCTGCAACCAAGTAGATAATGATAACATGAGTTAAAACTAAAGGTAAAACTATACTAAAAACAAACAAAACAATAAAAACATCAAACAGACCAAATCATTATTTTAATTTTTAAGATAATTCAAAGCTAACTCACAATTTAACTTTCCATGCTAGCTATAGGACTGTAAAATTAATTTAAACTAAACAATGATGTTTTTGGTGCTTGAAGTTTTATAAATGATCTTTCAGATAGCTGAGTCACTTCCAGGAAATGGAGTTTTACCATGCATAAACAATTTTGAAAACTGCATAATTCTGGTTTACGTTACAAGACAACTCATCAGTTCTGGAAGAGGACTGAACATGGCAAAATTAATACTTTTGAAATAGCAATAGGTATTCTTTGCAAAAACCAGAGATATCATGACTTCAGACAAAGTAACATTACTTTTATTAAATTAATGTGAAATATTCAAATTCATTTATAAAATTTCTCCTCGAACTTTACTAACAGTTACAGATTTGTTCATTTTTCTAATTCTAATTGAGTTTACAAACAGAATTTTTGAGACAAAGATTAATACTTCTTTGTCATTTTACTTGAGTTACTGACCTCTAGGTCTTTTATTTTCTCAGTAAAATCAGAATCTTGAGGATGCTGAGAACAATGTTGACTAAACGTTGATTTAGTGTTGATTAAATGTTTAGTTATAATACAACAGTTTCTTATTTAAATAAGGAAACTACTTGAACTGGAAACTATTCACTTAAAACAACACTCTAAAAAACCTGAACAGCTACTAAAATTAATCATTTTTTCTTGTATCGAGGCTTAACCACCCATGCCTCATTTTCTAGTAATATATTTATTAACCATGATCATGATTACAAACATGATTGTAGTTGGGTTACAGTCATAAAAATAACACCTCACCACCTGTGAAATATTCCTATCCCCTTACTGTATTATAGACCGGCATTCTACTTATATCACTGATTAGCATTGTCATGATAGTTGTCAGTGTAATTATTTCTCTAATTGCACTCACCACTCCTTATGTTGAGCTTCATATTGTGAGCTGGTCCTACCAGCCCTCATCTCTTTTGTCTCTGGGTATTATTACAATGATGTCTTTTATTTTTCTTAAAACTCATAGATGAGTGAGACTATTCTATGTCTATGTTTCTCCCTCTGACTTACTTTACTAAGCAGAACAGTTTCCATGTTCATCCATGTATAGGAAAATTTCATGACTTCATCTCTTCTGATGACTGTATAATATTTCATTATGTATATGTACCACAGTTTCTTTAGTCATTCATGTGCTGAAGGGCATCTTGTTTTTTTTTTTTCAGAGTCTGTCTATTATAAATAGTGCTGCAATATATATATAGGTGTGAGAAAGGCATTTTGTATCTTGTTTCTGTGTTCCTAGGGCATATCCCTAGGAGTATCATAGCTGGATCATCTGGGAGCTATATTTCCAATTTTTTGAGGAATCTCCATATTGTTTTCCATGAGGGCTAGACTAGCTGACATTCCCACCAGCAGTGAATCTCAAGAGTTCCTTTTTCTCCACATCCTCACCAGCACTGCTTGTTCTTGTCCTTTGTGATATGTGCCAGTTTCTGTGGCATGAGATGGTATTGTTTTGATTAGCATCTCCCTGATGATTAGAGATGTGAAGCATTTTTTATGTGCCTTTTGTCCATTCGTATTTCTTTTTTGAGAAAGTGTCTGTTCATTTCTTCTCCCCATTTTTGATGGGGTTAGATGTTTATTTCTTGTTAAGTTCTGTCAATACCTTGTATATATTTGATATTAGCCTCTTATCTAATGGGTATTGGGTGAATAGTTTCTCCCATTCTGTGGTGGCTTTTGTATCCTAGGCACTATTTCCTTTGAGGTGCAAAAGCATCTGAACTTAATATAGTCCCATCTGTTTAATTCTACATCCACTTGTTTGGAGAATAATATTTCCTCCTTTTAGATGCCTTTAGTTTCAATGTTATGAAGTATTTTACTTATGTGCTGTTTTGTATTCCATATAGTTTCATATCTGATATTAAGGTCTTTAATCTATTTGGATTTGACCTTTGTCCATAATGTTAGATGGAGGTCTGAGTTCGCCTTTTTGCAGGTGGCTGACCTATTGTCCCAACACCACTTGTTGAAGAAGCTTTCCTTGCTCTATTTTGCATTCATTGTCCCCTTTACAAAGATTAGTTGATTGTATATCTGGGGAATATTCTCTGCATACTCAAGTCTATTCCAATGATCTGAGGGTCTGTCTTTATTCCAATATCATGATGTTGTTTTTTTTAATTACTTTTGCTTTGTAATACAATTTAAAGTTGGAGAAAGTGATGCCTCCCATATTCCTTTTTCCCAGGGTTGCTCTAGCTATTTGTGCATGTTTATTTTTCCATTAAAAAAAAACAATTCTAGGCCAGAGAGATAGCACAGTTGTAAGGTGTTTGCCTTGCATGTGGCTGACCCAAAACAGACCTCAGTTATATCCCAGGAGCCCCATATGATCCCCCAAGTCAGGAGTGATTACTGATCACATAGCTGGAGTAACCCCTGAGAATCACTGGGTGTGGCCCAAACCAAAAACAAATAAACAAAAAAACACAACCAAAAAAACAAAAAACTATAAACAAAACAAAACAGCCAAACCTATTCACTTTAGTGTCACACAAACTCAAATACTTTGAGTTAAATAGGTGAAGGACCTATACAAAGGAATCTACAAAACCCTGCTTCAGGAAATAAAAGAGGACAAAAAGAAATGGTGACAGAATCCCTGCTCATGGATTAGGAGAATTAGCATAATTTAAATGGCAATACTCCCCAAAGCTTTGTACAGACATAATGCAATCCCTAAGGATACCCATGTCATTTTTCAAAAAGGTGGATTAAACACTACTGAAATTCATTTTGAACAATAAACTTATTTAAATATTTTTCCTCAACAGTATCTATCACTAATCTCCTTCTAAATGTCTGTTACAGCAGGTAAAGCTCATGCCTTGCAAGTGTCCAACTCGGGTTTGATTTTTGGTATCCCTCTGACATTGTTAAGTCAGGAGTAATCCCTAAACACAGAGCCAGAGCCAGGGATAAGCCCTGATCACAGCTGGGTGAGGCCCAACCATATCCCCCCAAATAAATCCTCCACAATTACAAAAAGAGGTATTTCTATCTTATTTGGAAGAGCACTCTTTAATTTTTTTTAAAAAACGCAATGTAATCTTGATTTTTAAAGCTAGCAGGACTAAGATAAACCTACAATGGTGAACCAGAGAATAATAGGAAGAAGGAACAAAAAAGATGGAAAGTAGGGAAAAAGGTAAGTTTGAATTCGATTTGGTACAGTTAGAAAAAAAAAAAACAAAGCTCTTTAAAAGGCATCACTGAATTATAGCATATTTATTTTCACAGTTAAAAAAGATAGCAGAACAAATACTATATTGAGGAAATGTAAGAGGTTCAAATGCCTACTGCTTCTGAAAATTCTGTCTAGAAATGGACCTAGTACCAAGAAAACCATGATGAACTCGGCTTTCCGACTCTTAAGAGTTTTTCAGAAATTTTAACCCAATTCAATCTAATTTCAGTTGTTTCTATAAAATTACCATAACTCGTTCTTGCCACATGAAATTTTATCAATTTAAATGCAAATAATTTCTATAGGCATTAGTTCATAATTGAAAAAATGTATTGACATAAGTACTTTAGAAGGCTTTATGCTCTAATACACATACAAGTCAAGTGTGCTGCAGTTATTTGGGGCATTCTTCCAAAAACAAGTGTTCATTGGCATAGCTAAATTTTGACTCTCAATAATCTCTTCTCTTAATTACTGACTTACTAGGCTACCTTATATCTTTTACCAGCAATGAGTAAAATAAAGATTAGAAAAAATAACTAGAAGAAAGCTTTCTAGAGAGGGGTGTGTGTGTGTGTGTGTGTGTGTGTGTGTAAACATGTATGTTAATTTACTGATTTGATAATTCAGCATATATTCAAAATGCCATTTCCTGGAAAGACAAAGGTAATCTGAAGTGAACAAAACCTTCATCCTCTAAGAGCTTAAAGCCAAGTTAGAAAAGCAACAAATAAGTAATTACAAATAAAATATAAAGGTAATGCATGCAATGTTATAAACTTTATTTACTTATTTATTTGTTTTTTTTGGGCCACACCCAGTGACCACAGGGGTTACTCTTTACTCTGAGCTCAGAAATTGCCCCCTGGGGCAGGAGGGATAGCATGGAGGTAAGGCATTTGCCTTCTGCATTCCATATGGTCCCCCTAGCCTGCCAGGAGTGATTTCTGCGTGTAGAGCTAAGAGTAACCCCTGAGCGCTGCCATGTGTGACTCAACCCCCAAAAACGGAAAATAAAGAAATTGCTCCTAGTAGGCTCAGGGGACCATATGGGATGCTGGAAATCAAACCTGTTTTGGCCTTATGCAAGACAAATGCCCTACCTGCTCTTCTATCACTTCAGTCCCAAATCTTTTGAATTTATAAAGATGTACTGACTTTATAAGTTTTTGGCAATATGGAGTGAATGACAGAGAGAAAGTGCATGTCAGGGGAAACAGAAGGCAACAACAAAAACAATTATATAAAAGTAGCATTTTTTTAATATAACAAAACAGGTAGTGACACGACCATTTCTGATTTCCATGTATCAACCCTTGTCAATGTCTGTAAGCACCAAAGTATGGCAGACAATAAAGGACTTGGCATATAGAACCTCAGGAAGTCAGGGCTATAACAGCAGTAAAAGATGAAATGGAGAAATTCACACACTTCAGGATTCTTTTTTGAGCTGATTATAAAGTTGGCTTCTAGAGAAAATACATGCTATCACAGAAACTGAAGCTTGGAATATGTTTGCTTACACATGGAAAAGGAGAAGATAAGGATGACCTACTGTCCAGGAAATATACACTCAGTATAAGGAAAAAATAAGTGGACTTCTTATGAGAAAGATCTTAGTGAATTATTGAATAGCTTTAGTTATGTTAAAAGAATAATGTTTTCATGTAAATTTATGAAACTTTTTATTGTATAACAAGGTAATATTTTGTTTGTTTATTTTGGGGGTCACACTCAGCAGTGCTCAATAGTTGCTGTTGGCACTACATTCAGGAATAACTCCTGTCTTTGCCTGGGAAACCACATGGGTGTTAAACCCTTGATGGCTGCATACAAAGCAATGCTCTACCAACTGTACTATTATTCAGTCCCCAAGTTAACAATTTTTAATGTTTGTCTATTTATAAAACACCTACTTATTTATTAGTAAATCAAGGTATATAATAACATATATATTATATGACTGGCTTACTTTTTCTGGGGTCATTTATGAAGCCTTAAATATCACAGGAATTACTGAAGAAAAAAAGATTTAGGAATTTCTCACTTGTGTACATTGAAGAGAGATTAGGATCAGAAGATGGCATTTAAGAAGATGCTTCTAAGTACGAAGCTTGATGTGTTCTATGAACTAGGACACATCTGATAATTCATTGACTCTTTTGTGTGTTTGAGCCATCCTTTATATAATTCCAGGTGGGGGGGGGCAAAGAGTATCTGTCTAAATGCAGGTTTATTCACCTTTATATTTATTCACCTTTATATTTTTATAGAGGGAGATACAGTATTTATATATATATTTATTTTATTTAAATACCTTGATTACATACATGATTGTGTTTGGGTTTCAGTCATGTAAAGAACATCACCCATCACCAGTGCAACATTCCCATCACCAGTGTCCCAAATCTCCCTCCTCCCCACCTGACCCCGCCTGTACTCTAAACAGGCTTTCCATTTCCCTCATACATTCTCATTATTAGGACAGTTCAAAATGTAGTTATTTCTCTAACTAAACTCATCACTCTTTGTGGTGAGCTTCCTGAGGTGAGCTGGAACTTCCAGCTCTTTTCTCTTTTGTGTCTGAAAATTATTATTGCAAGAATGTCTTTCATTTTTCTTAAAACCCATAGATGAGTGAGACCATTCTGCGTTTTTCTCTCTCTCTCTGACTTATTTCACTCAGCATAATAGATTTTCTTAGCTGATGGAAATTTATAAAGGAAAAAAAAGACAACTAGTGTAGTCATATTTCTAAGAATATAATACTTTTCCCGTTTCTCTGTTATGTCAAATGGAAGTGGTTTCTTTGCCTTGTCAATATTATAGCTGTGTCTCTGCTATGTCAACCTAAATGTAGTTTTAGTGGGTAGCTTAAAAATTATTCAGTCCTGGTGAAGGGAATTGATACTGGTGGACTGGAGGTGGGATTGGTGCTGGATTGTTATATGTCCAAATTTCTTTTTTTTGTTGTTGTTGTTGTTGTTTTTTGGGGGGTCACACCCGGTAGCGTTCAGGGATTACTCCTGGCTCTATATTCAGAAATCGTTCCTTAAAAGAAAAACTGAATGGCATACTTTAAGACAAGGCTTACCAACAGACACACCAAACTTTAATATAAAGATGGCACTAACTCCCAGGACAATTCTTTCTCTCAATGTCAATGGACTAAATGCACCAGTTAAGAGACACAGAGTGGCTAAATGGATCAAAAAACTCAATCCAACCTTCTGCTGCCTACAGAAACGCACCTGAATAGTCAGAACAAACATAGACTCAAAATAAAAGGCTGGAGGAAAATCATCCAAGCAAACAACACCCCAAAAAAAGCAGGAGTGGCCATATTAATATCAGATGATGCAAACTTTATACTTAGGAAAGTAGTAAGGGACAAAGATGGACATTTTGTATTAATCAAGGGATATGTACAGCAGGAAGAAATCACCCTCCTAAACATATATGCACCGAATGAGGGGCCAGCAAAATATTTAATACAACTGTTGACAAATCTGAAAAATAATATTAATAACAACACAATAATTGTGGGAGACCTCAACACGGCATTGTCAACACTAGACAGGTCAACCAGACTGAAACCCAACAAGAATATACTAGACCTGAGGAGAGAAATGGAAGTAAGAGGCCTAGTAGATATATACAGGACACTCCACCCCCAGAGGCCTGGATACACATTTTTCTCTAATGTACATGGGACATTCTCTAGGATAGACTACATGTTAGCACACAAAACATATCTCCATAATATCAAGAGGATAGAAATTTTGCAGGCTGCCTTTGCTGACCACAAAGCCCTGAAATTATATATAAACTACAAAGGGACACAGAAGAAAAATTTTAACACCTGGAAGTTAAATAGCCTCATACTGAATAATCAGTGGGTCCGAGATGAAATCAAAGAGGAAATCAAAACCTTCCTGAAAACAAATGACAATGGAGACACAATTTATCAGAACCTATGGGACACAGCAAAAGCAGTACTGAGAGGAAAATTTATAGCTTTGCAAGCACACATCAGGAAAGAAGAAGGGGCATACCTGAATAGCTTAATGACGCAGCTCATAGAATTAGAAAGTGCTCAACAAAAGGATCCAAAAATAGGGAGGCAGAAGGAAATAACAAAGCTGAGAGCAGAAATCAATGAAGTGGAAACCAGAAAAACCATCCAAAAGATCAACGAAAGCAGAAGTTGGTTCTTTGAAAAAATAAACAAGATTGATAGACCACTGGCAAAACTAACAAAGAAAGAAAGAGAGAGAAACTTGATAACTCGTATTAGGAATGAAAAAGGAGAGATCACTACTGATATGGTAGAGATTCAAAGGGTAATCAGAAACTACTTTGAGAAACTCTATGCCACTAAAAATGAAAACCTGGAAGAAATGGATAAATTTTTGGAATCTTATAATCTTCCACGATTGAATGAAGAGGATGTAGCATATCTAAACACACCCATTACTATTGAGGAAATTAAGAAAGTAATCAAATGTCTGCCCAAAAACAAAAGCCCAGGCCCAGATGGATTTACTAATGAATTCTTTCAAACCTTTCAAGAGGAACTACTACCAATCCTGGCAAGACTCTTTCATGAAATTGAAAAAACAGGAAAACTTCCAAATAGCTTTTATGAAGCCAACATTACCTCGATACCTAAACCAGACAGAGATGCTACGAAAAAAGAAAATTACAGACCAATATCGCTGATGAATGCAGATGCAAAGATCTTCAACAAAATCCTGGCAAATAGGATTCAATGCCTCATTAAGAAGATCATCCACTACGATCAAGTAGGTTTCATTCCAGGAATGCAAGGCTGGTTTAACATCCGTAAATCTATCAACATAATACACAACATCAACAGCAAGAAAAATAAAAATCACATGATCATATCAATCGACGCAGAGAAAGCATTTGACAAGGTCCAACACCCATTCTTGATCAAAACTCTCAGCAAGATGGGAATGGAGGGAACCTTTCTCAATATAGTTAAGGCCATCTACCACAAGCCAGAGGCAAATATTGTCCTCAATGGAGAAAAACTGAAAGCCTTTCCTCTAAATTCTGGCACAAGACAAGGCTGTCCTCTCTCACCACTCCTATTCAACATAGCACTGGAAGTACTCGCTATAGCGATTAGGCAAGAAAAGTATGTCAAGGGAATCCAGATAGGAAAGGAAGAAGTCAAGCTCTCACTGTTTGCAGATGACATGATACTCTACTTAGAAAACCCCAAAGACTCTATCAAAAAGCTTCTAGAAACAATAGACTCATATAGCAAGGTGGCAGGCTACAAAATTAACACACAAAAATCAATGGCCTTCCTATACACCAATACTAATAAGGAAGAAATGGACATTAAGAAAACAACTCCATTCACTATAGTGTCACACAAACTCAAATATCTTGGAATCAACTTGACTAAAAATGTGAAGGACCTATACAAGGAAAACTATAAAACTCTGCTCCAAGAAATAAGAGAGGACACGCGGAAATGGAAGCATATACCCTGCTCATGGATTGGCAGGATTAACATCATTAAAATGGCAATACTCCCCAAAGCACTGTACAGATTTAATGCTATCCCCCTAAAGATACCCATGACATTCTTCAAAGAAGTGGACCAGGCACTTTTGAAATTTATTTGGAACAATAAACACCCTCGAATAGCTAAAGCAATCATTGGGAAAAAGAATATGGGAGGAATTACTTTCCCCAACTTTAAACTTTACTACAAAGCAATAGTTATCAAAACAGCATGGTATTGGAATAAAGACAGGCCCTCAGATCAGTGGAATAAGCTTGAATACTCAGAGAATGTTCCCCAGACATACAATCATCTAATTTTTGATAAAGGAGCAAAAAATCCTAAATGGAACAAAGAAAGCCTCTTCAACAAGTGGTGTTGGCAAAACTGGGTAGCCACTTGCAAAAAATTGAACTTAGACCCCCAGCTAACATCATGTACGAAGGTAAAATCCAAATGGATTAAAGACCTCGATATCAGCCCCAACACCATAAGATATATAGAACAATACGTAGGTAAAACACTCCAGGACATTGTGGCTAAAGGCATCTTCAAGGAAGAAACTGCACTCTCCAAGCAAGTGAAAGCAGAAATTAACAGATGGGGATATATTAAGCTGAGAAGCTTCTGCACCTCAAAGGAAATAGTGCCCAAGATACAAGAGCCACCCACTGAGTGGGAGAAACTATTCACCCAATACCCATCAGATAAGGGGCTAATCTCCAAAATATACAAGGCACTGACAGAACTTTACAAGAAAAAAACATCTAATCCCATCAAAAAATGGGGAGAAGAAATGAACAGACACTTTGACAAAGAAGAAATACAGATGGCCAAAAGACACATGAAAAAGTGCTCCACATCACTAATCATCAGGGAGATGCAAATCAAAACAACGATGAGATACCACCTCACACCACAGAGAATGGCACACATCACAAAGAATGAGAATAAACAGTGTTGGCGGGGATGTGGGGAGAAAGGAACTCTTATCCACTGCTGGTGGGAATGCCGTCTAGTTCAACCTTTATGGAAAGTGATATGGAGATTCCTCCAAAAACTGGAAATCGAGCTCCCATACGATCCAGCTATACCACTCCTAGGAATATACCCTAGGAACACAAAAATACAATACAAAAACCCCTTCCTTACACCTATATTCATTGCAGCACTATTTACCATAGCAAGACTCTGGAAACAACCAAGATGCCCTTCAACAGACGAATGGCTAAAGAAACTGTGGTACATATACACAATGGAATATTATGCAGCTGTCAGGAGAGATGAAGTCATGAAATTTTCCTATACATGGATGTACACGGAATCTATTATGCTGAGTGAAATAAGTCAGAGAGAGAGAGAAAAACGCAGAATGGTCTCACACATTTATGGGTTTTAAGAAAAATGAAAGACATTCTTGCAATAATAACTTTCAGACACAAAAGAGAAAAGAGCTGGAAGTTCCAGCTCACCTCAGGAAGCTCATCACAAAGAGTGATGAGTTTAGTTGGATAAATAACTACATTTTGAACTGTCCTAATAATGAGAATGTATGAGGGAAATTGAGAACCTGTTTAGAGTACAGGCGGGGGTCGGTTGGGGAGGAGGGAGACTTGGGACATTGGTGATGGGAATGTTGCACTGGTGATGGGTGGTGTTAAAAAAAAAAAAAAAGAAAAGAAAAAAAAAGAAATTGAAGGGCCCAGAGCTATGGCCAGCACGCGGCTGACCCAGGACAAATCAAGGTTTGTCCCCTGCGTCCCATATGATCCCCCAAGACAAAAAAAAAAAAAAAAAAAAAAGTTTGAGGATCCCCAGCAACATGATTTTCTTAAACTTTGAAGAATGAAATGTGATCAGAATGAATAAAGATGATCAATTTTAGTCAAGTAAAATTTGGTAAATTCCATGATATGTTTCTAATTTATAGGCAGAAAAAAGACTTCCTCCCATTTTGATATCAAATTATAGGATATGTTCCATATTTGGAGCAGCTTTAAGTAAATATAAATTAACCTAAATGTTAAAACCTGCATGAGATTTTTAAAAAATTTCAACCCACGCATGGCATATTTATATTGCTGTTAGCACTTTATATCCTTAAGTGATGGAGAAGACTTCAATAAATCAAATTACAATGTATAGCTATTTTCAGAACTGCATGAAATATATGAATGACTGAGCAACACAATAATCACTACCTCAACATTTTAGCAAAAATAGAATCATTGTTTTACTACATCCATTACCAAGTTATTTGGGGCACATTCTTTTGGAGGTGAGAGCTTAGTTTCTGGTAAAAAGAGAAGCATTTTAGGTCTTTTTCACTGTCATTTCTAGCTATGGAAAATTACTTTTGCCTTACTGCAAATATTTTAGGCTTTTTTTTTTCTTAAAAAAAAAAGTATTTTTAATTGTATGTTTTCCCTGAGATGTAAATTTTATTTTATATGATGGTGTCTCATTAGACCACCCAACTGACTAAAAATATGTATTTAATTTGTTTAGCAATAGTTGCAATTATTGGGGAAAACAACTTAACAAATGGTAGGAGTAAAACTGCATTATAATTCCATATGTATTTTCTTATCCTGACTTGGCTTGCTTTATCAGTTTAAATATTGTAATAAAATTTTCAAGATGTCAAAGCTTTTTTTTTTTTTTTATTACTATAAAGGCCTCCACCTGACCCAGACAAATGTAAAGCAATGACAAGAGCCCATTGTTAAAGAGTAAACTGCTGAATTGAAATCTCTCCCTTCCCCTCAGGCTTCTCATCTGAAAATGATAAGCAGTGTCTGACAGAAGGCCTGGGGAGATCGCCTAGTACAAGCCAGCTTGCAAAAAAGCAAAATGGGATGGATAAACTGAAGGGCCATTGAGACAGGGCTGGATAAGCATGGCTGCACAACACTGCCCTTTGCAATTTGAGATTTATGAGATAGGTGATTCCGAAAGGTCAAGATGACCTCTGCAGGGACAGGATGTAAGACTCCATTTTGCCTTACAAGTAGATTGTTGCCCATAGTGATGTTAAGCAGAGATGTGTTATACCAAACAACCTACCATTCCTTTTTTTCTCTTTTCTTTTCTTTCTTTTTTTGTCTTTTCTTTTTGTCTTATTCCAGGGCTCCTCATTAAAATGAAAAAACCTGGGAAATATTATTCTCTGGTCTGTGGTGTAAAACTGACACTTCAATAAAGATTAGTAGGGATAAAATACCAAATCATCACTTTAGAAACTGGTAGAGTAACTTTCTTTTTCACAATTTGTTTGAGGCTTTCTGCCCTTTCATTTGGGGAACAGGGCCAGAAATACATCGAGCTTTACTTTGGCAATCAGATTTTCAGTGACTCAGCTTTGAAGTCAGCCAGGCTACAGGAGTTCTGGCAGTCTAGGTTCTTGTTACCTTACTACAGTCTCCTTATACTCTGATTATTGACTTCCAAACTTTTGGGCAGATAAGGTCACTTCTTTCCTTAAAACTAAAATCATTTGCTATAATGCTAAGAGGTTTAAACATCAGCAAAACAAGGAAACTAGTTATTGCCAATATTGAGCTGTGTGATAAGGCACAGACTGGAAAATTTAACTCTTCATCTTCCCCAGAGCTAGGGGATTGCTAGAGAGTGTTTTATGATCATAATTGGATATTAAATTAGTATGTAGGAAGTCAAACCAGCAACAAGTCAAGGTGGATTCAAATCAATTGCTTACCCAGCAATTTTGCCACAGTTATAGGTTTGTAAATATTACGTTTGAGTTGCATAGAAAAAATGAGATATTTATTAACTTTTTGGCATTCAAAATGGAGACAACTTCTGTGGTAAATGTTAAATTTAATGCTGAATCTTCAGTTGTAATTTTGAAGTTTTAAGGAAATCTATTTAAACAAGGGTCACTTAATAATAGCTGCAAGTAACTTGTTTTTAATTCATACACATTTAGAGAAATTTTTATTTCCCAGATTCTACAGATGCTTCAGGTAGGGATCCAGATGGTTAGTATGAAATTGGCTGAATATTTATTGAATGGCATTTATTTTTTATAGTAGAGAAACTGGAATTTTCTATTATTCTCTCTGTGAGGGAGAAAATTTAGAAGTAATTTACAGAGCCTGTTATGAGTAGTAAAAATGTTTCCTGTAAACATTGCAAAGCATCAGTTTTATTTTAGGGCATAACTGCATCTTTAAATATAGAAAAACATTTAAAAAATAATATTATCACTTTGTTATTGCCACCTTAGTAAGAACAGTGTTTAATAGCATTTCTATATTGATTACTATACCTGTTTATAAATATAGCGAACTTTATAGTGCTAATCTAAAATGTATTTATCATAGTGGCACAAAAACTGTAAAAACACATAATGTTCAGAATTAATATCAAATTCCCATAATTTAAAACTTTTATATCTACAAGGTCAATAAACACCATATACCAAAAAGCATTTAAAATGAGTACTGATAATTTAATATGATTAATAGTGTTGACTTGCTTGATAAAGCAATCAATTAGAAGCAATGATGTCTCAATAAAGCGATCACCAAATTAAAGCATAGTGGTGTGGAGAGAGAGTATAATAGTTAAACACTTGTCTTTCATGCTACTGAAACAGGCTTGATCTGGTCCCTTAGAATTGCCAGGGGTCAATCTTGAGCTGAGAAACCAGGAATAAACCATGACTACAGATGATTGTAGCCCTAATCCTGTCTCCCACCCCAGATAAATAAAAATAAAATATAATACACTGACCACCTGCTATCAGTACCATTGCATATAGGTCCGTATATGTCATATATGTGTCAGGTTTCAAAGTCTGTCAAACTTTAGAAAGCAGTAGTATTCAATGATCAATGATATTATATCTTTGTATATAGTCATAGTAAAATATGTAAATAAAAACTGTACATATACATTTTCATATTTACTTGGTTAATAATTAAAACCCTTTACATAACTTATTTTGATTTTCAGAATTTATTGCACTTAGAATCATTGATAGAGACCTATAGGCCTCTTATGTGGAATGCTTTGATCATTTATTTCATATTCTGTAAAACTTTAATGCAATGCAGTGCATGAACTTGTTTTTATGAGAGAAGTAAGTTATAGTGATTATATTATATTATATTCAGAATTAATATAAAATATTCTATTTTATTATATATTATATGCGGTATAAATAATATGATGATTATATTACAGTGATTATATATAACTTTTTATATTAGTCATTACAATATATGTAAAATGACTTTTGCTAATGTCCGATAAAATGCCTAATAAAAGCTTAATAGGTTTAGATCCTGCTTTGAAAAATAAAGTAAGATTAAAATACTTAAGAGTCAAGAAGGTAGATTTGTATACCACCTAAAATTGTTTAGCTCTTTACATATCAAGAGGGACTCCCACACATTGGGTAGGACACTTGCCTTGAGTAAGGAAAAATAGCTTTGATCCCCAGCCCTCCATATTGTCCACATATAATTTACATCAAGCACTGTTAGAGGCAATTCTTGAATTAAGAACCAGAAGTACCGCCTGAGAATTTCCGAGTGTGAACCTAACCCTCCCCTTATCCCAAATAATAGTGATATATGGAACCACAAACAGGATTACTTATAAGCCTACATGTATCTTGGTTCTATATTGTACAATTACTTTTATTGGTAATTACTACCCCATTATTATATTATAACTCTTGTTCAGAATTTATTTCTTTCACTTTCACAATCTCAAACCCACTCATGATTATCAAGTGTCTTTATATACATCAATCATTTAATAAGTACATTTTAAGAAAAGCTAATAAAAATAAAATTTATAGAATTTCAAAATGACATTATATCTAAAGATCTATTTTCCCCAAAACTTGTATAGATTTAATTACAAATGAAAATAATTGAGATTTGAGATAAGTAAAATTTAATCTTTTGATAATGACTTACAGAGCTTTTCTTGAATATTCTTTAATATATAAATAATAGTGACAAATATAAATGGATTAGACTGCATTAACAGTAAATATAAATCATATGACCAAATAATTATTAAATAATTCATAATTCTTATTCCTCTCAGGCATTGGCTTAAACTCTGAGAAAAGTTTTCTGAAATATATTTAGCTTAGTATTGGTTAAGTTAAAATTACTCTAGAATTGGGGCCTGAGCAGTGGCTCAAGTGGTAAGGCATTTTTCTTGCCCAAGCTAGCCTAGGATGGACCGTGGTTTGATCCCCCAGTGTCCCATATGGTCCCCGAAGCCAGGAGCGATATCTGAGCACATAGCCAGGAGTAACCTCTGAGTGTCACTGGTGTGACACAAAAACACAAACAAATTACACTAGATGAAGATGCTAACAAGTTTAATATTGGTAATTAAAAAGAGTATGATAAATAAACACATAAATGTGTAAACTCATAAGGCCATAATACTGTCAAGATATTTCAAAAATATATAAGGATTAGATTGGCACACATCACAAAGAACGAGAACATGCAGTGCTGGAGGGGATATGGAGAGAAAGGAACTCTTATTCGTTGCTGGTGGGAATGCTGTCTAGTCCAAACTCTATGGAAAGCAATATGGTAATATGGAGATTCTTCCAAAAACTGGAAATTGAGCTCCCATACGATCCAGCAATACCACTCCTATGGATATACCCTAGGAACACAAAAATACAATACAAAAATCCCTTTCTCACACCTATATTCATTGCAGCACTATTTACAATAGCCAGACTCTGGAAACAACCAAGATACCCTTCAACAGATGAAATGGCTAAAGAAACGGTGGTACATATACACAGTGGAATATTGGGCAGATGTCAGAAGAGATGAAGTCATTCAATTTTCCTATACATGGATGGGCATGGAATCTATTATGCTGAGTGAAATAAGTCAGTGGGCAAGAGATAGACACTGTCGTCTCACTCATCTATGAGTTTAAAGAAAAATCAAAGACATTTCTGCAATAATTCATAGAGACAAAAGAGAGGAGAGGTGGAAGGTCCAGCTCATGACATGAAGCTCACCACAGAGAGTGATGATTGCAGTTAGAGAAATAACTACAGTGAGAACTATCATAACAATGCGAATAAATTAGGGAAGTGGAAAGCCTGTCTAGAGTATAGGTGGAGGTAGGGTGGGAAGGAGGGAGATTTGGGTTATTGGTTGTGGGAATGTTGCATTAATGAAGGGGGTGCTCTTTACATGATTGAAACCCAACTCAATCATATTTGTAATCAAGGTATTTAAATAAAGATATTAATAAAAATAAAATAAAATAAAGAAAATATATACAATAAAAAAGCCTCCTTTTAAAATAAGATACTGGGGCTAAAGTGGTAATACAACATGTAGATACTTGCTTTGCTGGAAGCTGGTTTTATCCTCAGCATGCATATGGCCTCCATATCCCCATACCCTGCCATGAGTAATTACGAAGTACAGAGCCATGAGCACCCCTGAACATTGCCAGCTGTGATTTCCCCAAAACAACAACAAAAATAAAATAAGATACTTAATGTTCAGAATTTTTCTAATGTATTTATGATTGTATTACTATTAACAACAAACTATTATTTTTCTCTTACTTTAATTAATGCAATGTATTGTAAAATATGGACATAATTTTATTCTGTTTATTTTTATAACTACTTGTGATGAGAAATTCCTGCAGTGTTCATATATGATGGATGTAGTTATATTTTCATTTCAGCATCCTGATTTTTGCCATGCTTTTAGCCTGCTTTGGCTTTCATAGTTGCAGAGGTGACAGACATTGTACACATTTTAAAATAAAATATCAAAAGATCTCAGAACTTTAGTGTTGCCCTCTTGTAACTTTGAGAGCACTTGGCTATGGAGAAATTAGGTAGGATACCACAAAGAAAATATATATCTCTTAACCTTTTTAGACTTCCAATCCAAGATCTTATATGTGATACTTCTCAAATTTGAAACAATTTTCAATTTTATACTCCACTAACAGTTAATGTGTTGATTGTATCCATATTAGTAATGCAAAATAAATCCTTTCAAAGAAATGGCCAGCTGAGCTCAAATTGCAAAATTCTGAAGAAATCAAATAACTTTTGCTTTTAGCTATTAAATTTGTGAAAGTTTAAAACACAAAAACAAACAAAACAAAAAACCTTATGAAATAAGTATCTGATATAACGTTATTGGTTCCTTTTCTGGTTTCATGTTACCACCAGAGCAGAAAGCTGAGTTTTGAGATCAACAATAAATAAAAGTTGTAAGTTAATTTGAAAAAGAATAGTTTTCTTAGAATGAATATATTTTACCATATTATAGAAGTCCATTACATTTGTTTTTATTGTCATGTAGTCTACACTTATTTTTGCATATCCCCATCATGGTTGCAGCCAAAATTAGTCAAAACTGTATGTCCAATTTAAACCCCAACTTATATAGTACCCATAATTTTTTCACAGAAGGTATAGCATTATATCAAAATCTACTGCCTAAGTTGCAGCTTAAACAATGCTCTCATTTGGCATTAAACTAATTCATATGCATGAAGACTGCCATGTTCTGACTGTTCCATTGTGCTTTAATTTATGTATTTAATTTTCTACTTGTTTATTATGCTATTTACTTTATATTTATGAGTGATCTACCAGAACCATTATGGGAACATGTATAAGCTCCATCACTCTCTCACTACAATTATTTTTCAATCGAAGATATTCTAGAATCACTATTTTTTGGGGGGAAATTATCAGTGTCGTGTTAGTATAGAACAAACAATTTTAGAACATAATATTTCTTAAAAACAGCTTTACTTCCTCAAATATGGTATATAACCATAATAACTTCAAGGAATTACTGTAAGCTTATTGTGAAAGTTATGTGTAAGCTTATTGTGAAACTCAAATAGTTTCAAGTTACAAATTTTTCTGATATTTTCTTTAATATAATTTTTATTGTGAAAGTTTTGTTCTTAAAAAAAACTTATAGTTTTTAACATCAGATAACAGCAGCAGCAAAAGCACTTATTTTTATATTTAGATATATACACACATATGCCATGCCATCTTTATTCTATTTGTGTTATTGCAAATCATTTTAGTTCATATAGATTTTTTCTCCAGCCTTGTCTAGAAAATATATTAGCATGTGCAATGAAAAGTTGAAAATAAAAAGCTTATCTCCTTGTCCACTGCAGTGACTAGTTGACTATGGAATCAGCATTTGCGCCTTACCATAATATGCACTATTTTTCACTTTCTTTGCCTTTGTATCATTAATATGCCAAATTTGCTTTACCTATCTCTACTTTTTTTCTTATGAAGGGGTTTTCAGGTAGCATTCATGGGGCCCTAGGTTACTATCCATACTTGGCCGACAAGCCATACAAATGGTTTAATACAATTAGACAATGCTGCATTGCTCTTTCTTTAGATCTATTTCACACACAGAAAATGATGAGTTAGTATATTTAACAACCAGAATAGCACAGCTGAGAAATGTAAGAATGCTGCTGCATCACCAAAAAAAGTATTTCCCAGGAATCAGCATGACATCTGTAATTGCTGCCAGTACAAGAACCAGTAATACTGCAAAGAAATACTGGTGCCATTGGCAAACTGTGTTTCTTCCTTCCACAGTTCCTGTTCTGAAGAGATATTAAAAGATGACAGAGAGAACACTAAAGAACTAAAACCTAGTTGCATAAGTATGACATGAAAAGACAATGGTATTTACAATTCAACTCTTAATTGTCCTCATTTATTTTTTATTTTTGGGCTGCACTTTACTATGCTCAGTATTTGCTCTCATTTTGTGCTTAGGAACCATTTCTGGGGGTTCAGTTGTCCATAAAGGATACTAAAGAATTGAAGCAGGACTGGTCTCCTACAAGGCAAGCAATCATCTCTCATATTTTTTAAAAAAGATGATGTGTAGAAAAAGTTAGGGAGAAAATTAAGAAGCAGAATAATATAAATTTCTGGAGAGGAAAGTCAAACTATTGAGCTGAAGAGATATCTCAGGTGGTAGGTCACTTGTCTTGCATGTGGCCAACCTGGTTCAATTCTTGGGCATCATACATGAACCCCTGTGTATTTCCAAGAGTGATTCAAGAGAGCAGAACCAGAAATAAAATTCTGAGCTTCACCAGGTATGGAATAAGAAACAAAAAGAAAATGAAAACTGTTTTTGAGGATTTACAACTCTTCTTTTGGTATGACCATATAGATCACAATAATATTTAAAGTGAAGATCTAAAGGTTTTTGACTTGGTTATTGACATATTAACATAGTACTAATGAATAATACCATTAGTATTAGTACTATTTCTACAGCTTTTTCCATATGCCGCCACTTCAAGCAAAAGTTGGATGGCTGTCAAGTTAAATTGTGTTTAAAAACTGTTCCCCTGGGGCCGGAGAGGTGATGCTAGTGGTAAGGCGTATTCCTTGCAAGGTCTAGCCTAGAATGGACCGCGGTTAGATCTCCCGGTGTCTCATATGGTCCCCCCAAACGAGGGACAATTTCTGAGCACATAGCCATGAGTAACCCCTGAGCGTCAAACGGGTGTGATCCAAAAATCCAAAAAACAAAAAAAGTCCCCCTGATGAAGACAAAGTTGCCTTTCTTAATTAAAATTTATTTGATATATTTTAGATCACTTCTCCAATAAGAACTGAATATTAATATGTAATGCTTGATTAGATTGTGATAAATAAAGACTAAGTAATAACTTATGTTGATAACATTTCTGTTATTATTTTATTTAACTGTGGTATCTCTATAGATACACATAATCTATTAGATGCATGACATATTGCTATTATAGTATTTTTGCATGAAAGTAAGTATTGATAGGTTGACAAATGATGAAAATAAATCTCAAAACAAAGAAGAAAGTCTTTAATTTTATTTTTTTGGTTTTTCGAGCCACACCCATTTGGTGCTCAGGGGTTACTCCTGGCTATGCGCTCAGAAATTGCCCCTGTCTTGGGGGGACCATATGGGACACCAGGAGATCGAACCGCTGTCCTTCCTTGGCTAGCGCTTGCAAAGCAGACACCTTACCTCTAGCACCACCTCACCAGCCCTGAAAGTCTTTAAATTTATGAAAAAAGCTAGATTAGTTTGTTCAGTGAAGAACTATTAGGTGATTAAGCCCTGGATATTACTCTATATAACTCTATGTAGTGTAGGAGAGAAACTTAGAAAAAATGGATTTTAGAAATTTATCTTTAGGGCTAGACCAATAGCTCAGTGGTAGGGTTTTTGCCTTGCATGCAGCTGACCCAGGATGAACCTGGGTTCAATCCTCAGCGTTCCATATGGTCCCCAGAGCAAGGCGCTATTTCTAAGCTCATAGCCAGGAGTAACCTCTGAGCCTCACTGGCTGTGGCCCCAAAACAAAAAACAAAAACAAAAAATTATCTTTAGAAATATAGAAATACGGGGCTGGAGAGATAGCATGGAAGTAAGATGTTTGCCTTTCATGCAGGAGGTCATCGGTTCAAATCCTGGCGTCCCAGATGGTCCCCCATGCCTGCCAGGAGCAATTTCTGAGCCTGGAGCCAGGAATAACCCCTGAGCACTGCCAGGTGTGACCCAAAAACCACACACACACACACACACACACACACACACACACACACACACAGAAATATAGAAATACACATGGAGATAGTTTTGGTACTATCTATTTTGAAATCAAAGTGATTTTAAAAGGTCCATCACATTCTAGAATACAAACATATTTAATTTTGGTTTTTGGGCCACACCGGTGACGCTCGGGGGTTATTCCTTGCTATGCGCTCAGAAATTGCTCCTGTCTTGGGGGATTATATGGGATGCTGGGGGTCGAACTGTGGTCCGTCCTAGGTTAGCGCATGCAAGGCAAATGCCCTACTGCTTGTGCCACTACTCAAACACATGTTTTGCTATACAATTTTTCCTGGTGCATTCATGTTGGGGTAGACTACCTCTAAACTCCTGGGGGTAAGTCAGATCACTATAAATAGGAGAAAGTGCAGATATTTTTAAAAACTGTGACTGGAGTAAAAAACAGAGAGACACTTGTGATATTTACATTTGAGCATTAAGATAAAAGAGACTACAATTATGGGAACTTGGATAGATCTATGCCTGACCCAACCTATGTTGGACTGGAAGGTTACAGACTAGAGGCTTAAAGAAAAGAAAGACACTTGTGAGGATGTATTCTCTAGACCTTTTTATGATCAGGGCAAACATTTCAGAGTTTTTCTTATATTTTTCTTCAATATCCAGATTGTTACAAAGTCCTCTGTTTAATATACAAGCAAAAAGTTTTCTAGGTTATACTGATATTTGTTCCCTCTGTGATTACTCTAGCAACTACCCTCTCTAACTTAAATAAATGCAGTATTTCTGCTTCTACACTAAACACTCTTCATATTTTTCTTTAAATATTTTCCAGGCTAATTTTTTTTCTTTGGTTTTTGGGCCACACCCCGTGATGCTCAGGGGTTACTCCTAGCTATGCGCTCAGAAATCGCTCTTTGCTTGGGGGACCATATGGGATGTTGGGGATTGAACTTTGGACTGTCCTGGGTCAGCAGCATGCAAGGCAAGTGCCTTACCGCTGCATTACTTCTCCAGCCCTAATATTTTTTAATTAAATAAGAGCATACTATTACATTCAATAACTTCTCAATGAACCAGTAATAATAATTCAAAATCCTAACCATAACCTATATGGAAACTACCAGCTGACCCTAGACTATCTTGTCCCATTTAAACTCAATAATTCTTATACTCAATCATTCTCACATCCTTTCTCTACTCATTCTCAGAGCTGACACAACCATTTTCTCCCTGGAACACTGCCCCTCCCAATTCCTGTCCATGAGAATTTCTGATTGTTTATTTTCCTTTGAATGTATCTCCCTAGCAATTCAGAAATGATTTATTTTTCATCTTATGAGATCAGTTAATTAGAGAGCTTTTCCTTGAAAAACCAACCCACTTCTCTCAACAAAGTTATTTTATACATCATCTACTTTATTATATATACCATTCTAAAATGAATAAGTTTTATAATTTTAATTTTTATTTTGTCCTCACACATAGAAATGTAATTTTAACAGAACATGTAATTCTTTATAAACCTTATAATTATTCTAGATACAAGAATATTGCAAGAACTTAATATTATTCATTTAAAAATAGTTTGTGTTGGAAGATAGCTCAAAGGATTGAAGCCAGCTTTGCTTGTAAGAACTCTAACTTTAATCCCGAACATTACTTGCACTCCTACATTCCAGAGAGTAGCTTCCTATCATCACCAGGTATGAACTCAACCCCAAGAATCTGTAGTAACTTATAACATTTTTATTTCAGGATATCACTTTTGTGAAAGTAAATTTTTCCTAGCAGCAAAGATCTATTTACATATTATGGAAGACTTAAAAGCAAAGTAGATACCATACAAAGCATGAAAATAACAGACTGTGTTCACAAGCATAGAAACAACTTCTATGCAGCTGCTAGGAAGAATCTGATAATTCAGTGAAAAACCAAATGGACTTAGATTTTTGTTGTAGACTAACTTTGGTCAGACAGATCTTGTGAACTGGCTCTTGGGGATCAGATGCATTAAAGGGCTTCTTTGAGTCTTCTTTGAGGTGAGTGTATACATAGATGGTAAATATGAAATAAAATGAGACCACACAGTGAATTTATGGGGAAACACGTTCTGGCAAGTGTGTTAATCTCCAAGCTAGGAGTATATAAGTGGTAAAAGCCAGTCATAGGTATTGAGAAGAATGTTTACAATTACAAAGCAGAGCTTAACAATAAATACATCAAGCTACAGGTGTAAGCAGAAATAGTTCTGAGTTACAAAGGAGAAGGTCACAATTCAAGGCAGCTCTTTCCAAACTAACTTCAGATGCAAAATAAGGGATTAGTGTAAAGTAGAAAAAAAAAATCTAGGAATTCTATCTTCACTGGGATGGGCTCTATTATTTTAGAGGTCAAGTGAAAGAAAGAGCTAAATCCACTAAATTGTAGTCAATAGCCCAGGATCTGCATTCTGGCTACACCCTTGCATTCCAGAAACCAAGGCTGCAAAGGCACTTTGAAAACAGAAAAAAAAATTGTCTTTGAATTGGTACTAAATATTATCCAGGTAAAGGGGTTTTAATCAAGGCTATATTTTGCCTGTGAATATCAAGCAGAAGGGAGAATTAATTATTAAAGTCAAATAATATAAAGGGAATATAGTGTCAGTACCATAACAAGAATCTCAGAAATATTTCCAGTGATCTATGCAGGGGAAAAATCTTCCACAGCAGGCCTTCTGGTTAAGCATTTCTTGGGCTGAATGAGTTATCCACGTCAGGAAAATTCAGCATCTGAAGAACCTACTGAATCACCCCTTTAATGGAGATGCCTATGCATGATCTGACAGGTTTTGTCATCTCACCAAGTTAAAAATGGTCTTCTGCATGTGGCTATTACATAACATATATTAAAAATTTTGCTATTAAAGTTAAATTGTTGTTTGGAAAATTTACCATATTATTAAAGTTCTGAAGAATCTTTATTTTCATTTTGAAGTTTAAGTCTCATTTTGGATTTTTTTCTCCTCAAAAAGATTTAACACACATTTTATTACTGCTAGCACTCTTATATCTTCCTCTCATTACACCTAGTCCTTGGGTTCTGAAATTTGGTTATACAAAATCTATTAAACATTTTCTGAGTTATTTGTTTAATGACTCATGAATGTTGAAAAAATGGTGATATTTTACTCAGAATAATAGAATCAGTAGGCACCACATTTGACTTTTAATTTTTTCTTTTATTAGACTGATGAGGAGCAAGAGAGAGAAAGAAAGAGAGAGAGATGAAGAAAGCAGAGAGTATTCTTTTCCTTTAAAAAAAGTTAAGAATAGTGTGTGAGGTTGGTGGGGTGATTCAAGTCTCCCACAAGTTTACTTAAGCCTGAGTTGTATTGAGTTTACTGATCTATTCCTAGTCTCTTGATAGACAAAGGTTTCACCCACAATCTGTAATCAGCACTGGAATTATATTAAGGCAAGGAGGCATTTACATTTATTTATAACTAAGCACATTAGCAAATAAAGAGGTGGAAACCTTCAGAGGCAGAGAGGACATCATTAAGTAGAAGAGAGTCCAGCCTAGTATATTATAGTCCTCAGGCATGTGAGCAAGAATGAAGAAACTGGGAAAGAAATGGGAAGAGAAACTGAGAAACTGGAGAAGTTTTATTTCTTCATATCTTCACTATGACTTTCCCACAAAATATGAAAAGCATTTGGAAAATGCATGACAAACTCAATGGACAGATATTAAATTTATATTAGAGCAAATGATGTCAATATTTAGATGAGAATTCAAGTAGATGAGTGTTAAGGTCCCTGTATTGCAAATCGATTTTAGCTTTATCTGCAATGCATGGAGTCCTCATGCATGGCCCCAAATGCCTCCTTCCACTCACTGACTCCAATAAAAATTAGATGATCTCAACATAAACAAACAGAAACTGCAAAAATTGCCTGTGCATAAACTCCCTAATGATGATTTGCCATAGACTTTATTTTCTTCTTAACAATTTAACACTATTTTATTTGTATATCTCTATTTGTATTATTAAAAATGATATCTTGTGTTTGCCATTTGTATCTATTGAGTCTACTGATTGTCTTGTCAGTTTATTTATCTTCTGCAGACTTAGCAAAATTTACAGATAAACATGCTTCCTGACAACAAAATATTGATGTATTTTTGACATCCCATCAATGAATTTTATACTAGAAGTATAGCTTAACATTATGTAAATGAAATAAAAATAGAAGCATCATTTTCTATTTTCTAGGTTTAAATATGCTTTACTTTTATCAAAACACTTAATTATTAATAGTCAATTAGTTTGCTACATATAAATAAACTTATATTATTAATAGTCTTGTAAATGCCAAACAATTAATATTTCAGTTTTGTTTGGGCACAAACTGTTATACTGAATAATCTCACTGATTCTTAATAACCCTTTAAGAAGACAAAAATAAGCTAGTTTCCAGGGTCATATGGAAATACATTTTAGTTTAAATTTGGCCTATAACCTTAATTTGCTGGTATTAGATATCAGGGAGGTAGGGCAATTGCCTTGCATGAGGAAGGACGGTGGTTTGAATCCCAGCATCCCATATGGTCCCCCGAGCCTGCCAGGAGCAATTTCTGAGCATAGAGCCAGGAGTAACCCCTGAGTGCTACCGAATGTGAGCCAAACCTCCCTTCACCAAAAAATGTGCTGGTATTATTTTAAAAAAAAAGTTTTTAGTTTTATGGCCACACCTGGCCGCATTTGCTCAGGATTTACTTCTTTTTTTTTTTTTTTTGGTTTTTGGGTCACACCTGGCAGTGCTCAGGGGTTACTCCTGGCAGGCACGGGGGACCATATGGGACACCGGGATTCGAACCAACCACCTTTGGTCCTGGATCGGCTGCTTGCAAGGCAAACGCCGCTGTGCTATCTCTCCGGGCCCTGGATTTACTTCTAATTCTACATTAAGGGTCATTCCTGGCAGGATTTGAAGCATCCTGAGGGGATCTGGGAATTAAAGTTGTCAGCCCCAAGCGAGGCAAGTGTCCTATCCATTGTACAATCAATCTCTCCAGCTCAAATTTCCTGGCACTATTAATAGAAATTATATTTAAGAATTTGCTTTGCTTTAAGAATAAGCTTTGCTTTAACTTAAGGACTTACTTTTCTTCCTCAGTATAATGGTGACTCTAATGTAGGTAGACAGAATTGACAAGTAATCCACATTATAGGAGAGACAGTTCACTTTGAGATTAGGGATGTTAAACATTTCCAAATGTCCACAGTAAGTATATTCAATCTTTGTCTAGTCTTGTCTAATCTTAGAAAAAAAAATGTGGCCCAATTTAACTCTGGTAGCAATTTTTTTCTTCTAGAAAAGTTACTGATGTAATTCTGAAATGCCATCTTTAATAATGTTCCTAGAGTATTTCAATTGGGTGGGATAAGAATCACCATTTCTCATTGGTGATAAAGATTTTCCATCTCTTTTTTCCAGTTCTCAAGGTGAAGTTTTGATAGCTAATAACAAAAACATTGGACCATGTTCCTATTTGTCATTTTTAAGTTTTCATTTCTAACTGAAATGAAGGTAATTTTGCTATCCTCTTTGTTTCTATTAATACTTGTCAAAATTCTATCTTATAACACAGAGGATATGGAATCAAATTATCTTCAAAACAAGCCAATTTATTGATTTTATATATCCAAAACAAGCATTCAAATAGTGTTCACATTGATTCAACTGTTTCATATACTCATTTTAGTGTCATTTTGCTATCTTGGTCTCACTCTTAATTGGCTAATCTTATAATTGAAGGAAAATCAAGGATTTTGGCCATACCAACATCATCTTGAGGCAAAGTATCTCATATTTTATTATGATCAGAACCTATATCCAGTGGCAGTTTTTTCTCTTTGTATAAAATATAAACTGGTTTATCACTTAATATATAAGTGTTGTCAATTTTCTGAAGACCTTTGGAAGGTGCATGTCTTTATTTTCTTTAAGATGAACATTCTAGTTAATGTCAAACATGCCGAGTTATAAGCCAAGAATATTTTTAAATGACAGATTTCATGTAATTATTTGAATATTTTTGTTGTTTCTCAAGACATACTTCTCTATCTTCTCTCCTCTCTGTTTCATCCCCCTCTTTATGTTTCCCATCACACCTCACGCAAAGAATAAAAAGTGTAAAATGTAAGATAAAATTAGAGGAAAAAAATAATCAAATAGCATGTTTGAAAATTCCCCTTGTCCTAAAGTTTTAGATATGTGTTGATTTGGACATGTAAGTTGTGAAATATAAGTTTAAACTCTTTATGGACTATTTCCCATTATTTCTACTTTCCATCATTTCTGCTTACTCTTGAAACTTGTAAATACACATATCCGAGTCATTTACTCCTCTTTTCATAAGTCCCATGGTTTGCAAACAGTCAAAACACAATGATGAGAATTCTATCTGGGTAAAGGAAAAGACACTGAGACATCATGTAAACAGTGTTCAGGTAGGATCTAAGTAGGTGCTAATGAGATATTGATACTTTTGAGAACACCTATGAAGTTCACGTCTGAGTTACCAAAAAAACTGAGTATGTAACAGAAATAAAATTGACAAAAAAGTAGTATATTAAATACAACATTTAACATACATTTAACATACAACATTTAACATACAGCAAATATAGAAATGGTACTTTAAAGTGAATCAAATGCTTTCAGAGTTTATATAGGGAATGATATTTTATGTATTTAAAAATACAGTATTTTAAAATTATCAATAGAAAGTATGAATTAGCATATGGTCTCTGCATTTTGTGAAACCTTAACCTTAAACTTTTTTATTGTGTGATTGAGTCAATTAAAAACTAGTTTCATACACTGGATAGAATTCTAAGATCATTATGTTATGTATTTATATTTAAGAAAAAGATTTTTAATTAATTAATTAATTAATTAATTAATTAATTTGGTTTGGGGGCTATACCCGGCAGAGTTCAGGGTTGACTCCTGGCTTTGATTTCAGAAATTTCCCATGGCAGGCTCTGGGGACCATATGGGAAGTCGGGATTTGAATCAGGGTCCATCCCAGGTCGGCCAGTGCAAGGCAAACACACTACTGCTGTGCTATCGCTCTGGCCCCAAGAAACAGTTTATTAGGGCCAAAGCAGTGGCACAGCAGTAAGTCTTCTGCCTTGCTCAAGCTAGCATAGTACAGACCATGGTTCAATTCCCCTGCAACCTATATGGTCCCCCAAGCCAGGAGCTACTTCTGCGCCCATAGCCACGAGTAATCCTTGAATGTCACCGGGTATGGCCTCCAAACCAAAAACAAACAAACAGAAAACTATTTATAATACTAAATTTTTCAAATAAACTAATTTAATATTTTAGGACATAATTTCCTTTTCATATTAAAGTTTTATAAATATATTAATCTGACACATCAATAGTAATTTTATCTTTACATAATAGATACTATAGCAGTATAATAATAATTACAAAGTACCATTACTAAGGAATGTCACATATTCTTCCTGGTGTTGTAAGGAATTATGTTAAAATTTTATAAAATATTTAAATAGTTTCACAATTTTTCAACAGTTGAAACAAGCTATAATTTAATGTATATAAAAGGCTATGCTATTCAAAAATTTTGGTAATTTTTATATTCAAGAAGTAAAATTAAAATGCCTTATAAATATTACAATCTTGATACATTGAATAAACCATTTTTACATTTAAAATTCCAATTGTTTAAGTAACATATCCTAGCTTTTTGATATCTTTTACATGATTCCAGAGAAAGTTTCTGATTCTTTGGCAAGATTTTCACACATACTTTATATAAGTCAAAATCAAATTATAAATATTACCTAATTTATACTTACTTGCTTTTTTGTAAAGTTAAATTTTCTATTTGAAAATATTATACTGTAAATTTTATAAAGTCATGCTACTTTAATTTTAATTGTACAATCCAGACCTATGTTTACTTTCTAGTAAGCAGAATCACACTCACAGATTAAATATATTATGACTCACCAGGTAGCACTTAATATATACTAAACTCATCCATTTCAGATTTGTATTTGTGCAGCCTAAGGTCTCCTTAGTAAGTTGCTGCACATTTGATTGTAGGGAACTCAATTTTATTTGCTTGTAATCATTTTTCAAACTGTCAAGGTCATTTTTAATTCTTATCCTGTCTTGCAAGGTGCTCACCCATACTGATGATGTGATGCACTTGGCAAATTTAATGACTACTCTCTCCAGCTTGTAATCAATCACATACAGAGATGTTAAGTACGCCCAGGCCTGTTCTTTGCAGAATATCACCTGTTACATGCTATGGGGCATTCATTTTACATTGTGTTATTATAAAATTCTGGTGATTGCTTTATTCTTCTCTGAGTTTCAAAAACAAGCAAATAGAATCCTCACGGAATTAAATGGGACAAAGTAGATATGGGGAGATGATCACCTATAGGAAAATATTCCCTTGGGGCAATGTACAAACTATGGCATCTTTCCCTTGACATTCATAAAATCTGAGAGTAAAAAAAAGAATTAATCATCATCATATTTGCTGTTATATTTATTTGAAATACATAAAAAGAATCGATCTACTTTAGTGAGAAATTTATGAATGCTCTATTTCCTTTTTGTAGAGAGAAATGATAAAGAAGTGAGACTTTCATCTTATGAAACAATTCTAAGGGCCTGATTGAATTCAGGAATTTAGATTATGGGTAAAGAGAATGAATTTTCTTTTTCAATTAATTTAATATTTTTGATCATATAAATTAATTTCTGAAAAATTTAGCTCAATTTTCTAAAGTATCACAGAATGAAAATAAAAGCAACATATCTAGAAATTTTTAATGAAATCAATTAATTTTAGGGTTTGCAAATTTCTTTTCTTTATTATTTATATCTTTATTTAAGAACCTTGATTACAAATATGATTGTAGTTGAGTTTAAGTAATGTAAAGAATGCCCCCCTCCCTTCACCAGTGCAACATTACCATCAGCAATGTCCCAAATCTCCATCCTCCCCATACACCCCCCCGCCTGTACTCTAGACAGGCTTTCAACTTCCTTCATTCATTCATATTCATATGATAGTTCTCAATGTCATTATTTTTCTAAGTGTACTCATCACTCTTTGTGGTGAACTTCATGTCATGAGCTGGACCTTCCAGCACTCCTCTCTTTTGTCTCTGTGAATTATTGCAAAAATGGCTTTAATTTTCTTGAAATCCATAGATGAGTGAGACTATTCTGCATCTATTTCTCTCCCTCTGGCTTATTTCATTCAGCATACTAGGTTCTATGTAATCTAAGTATAGGAAAATTTCATCTATCCTAATGGCTGCATAATATTCTATTGTGTATATGTACCAAAGTTTCTTTAGCCATTCATCTGTTGAAGGGCATCTTGGTTGTTTCCAGTGTCTGGTTGTTGTAAATAGCACTTCAATGAATATAGATGGGAGGAAGGGATTTTTGCGTTGGATTTTTGTGTCCCTAGGATATATTCATAGGAGTGGTATAGCTGGATCATATGGGAGCTGGATATTATGGAGGATTCTCCATATAGCTTTCCATAAGGGTTGGACTAGATAGCATTCCCACCAGCCATGAATAAGAGTTCATTTCTCTCCACATTCCTGCTAGCACTGCTTGTTCTCATTCTTTCTGATGTGCGCCAATCTCTGTGGTGTGAGATAGTACCTCATGGTTGTTTTGATTTGCATCTCCCTGATGAGGAGCATTTTTTCATGTGCCTTCTGGCCATTTGTATTTCTTCTTTGACAAAGTGTTCATTTCTTCTCCTCATTTTTTGAAGGAATTAGATTTTTTTTCTTGTAAAGTTCCATCAGTGCCTTGTATATTTTGGACATTAGCCCCTTTTCTGGTTGGCTCTTGTATCCTGGAACTATTTCCTTTAAAGTACAGAAGTTTCTCAGCTTAATATAGTCCCATTTGCTTATCTCTGCTTCCACTTATTTGAAGAGTGCTGTTTTCTCCTTAAAAATGTCTTTAGTCTCAATGTCATGGAGTATTTTACCTATGTTTTGTTCTATATACCATATATTTTCAGGTCTGATATCAAGGTCTTTAATCCATTTGGATTTTACCTTTATACATGGTGTTAGCTGGGGTCTGAGCCATCACCACTTGTTGAAGTGGCTTTCCTTGTTCTTAGAATTTCTTGCTCCTTTATCAAATGTTAGAAACTTATATGTCTGGGGAACATTCTCTGAGTACTCAAGCCCATTCCACTGATCTGAGGGTCTGTCTTTATTCCAAGACCATGCTGGTTTGATAACTATTGCTTTGTAATACAGTTTAAAATTGGGGAAAGTAATCCCTCTCATATTCCTTTTCCCAAGGATTGCTTTAGCTATTCGATGGTATTTATAGTTCCAAATAAATTTCAGAAGTTTTTGATCCATTTCTTGGAAGAAAGTCATGGGTATCTTTAGAGGGATAGCAATAAATCTATGTAATGCTTTGGGGAATATTGCCATTTTAATAATGTTAATCCTGCCAATTCATGAGCAGGATATGTGTTTCCCTTTCTGCGTTTCCTTTCTTATTTCTTGGAGCAGTGTTTTATAGTTTTCTTTGTATACATTCCTTATGTTTTTAGTCAACTGACTACAGCTTATTTGAGTTTGTGTGACCCTAATGTGAATGGGGTTGTTTTTTTAATATCCATTTGTTCCCTATTATTATTGGTGTATAAAAGGGCAATTGATTTTTGTGAATTAATTTTGTAGCCTGCATTATTTCTATATGAATTTATTGTTTTTGAAGCTTTTTGGTAGTCTTTAGAAAACTAAGTAGAGTATATGTCATCTACAAATAGTGAGAGCTTGATTTCTTTCTTTCCTAACTAGATTCTATTGATATCTTTTTCTTGCCTAATCATTATAGCAAGTACTTCCAGTACTATGTTGAATAGGAGTGGTGAGAGAGGACAGCTTTATCTTGTACCAGAATTTAGAGGAAAGGCTTTTAGTTTTTCTCCATTGAGGATAATATTTGCCATTGGCTTGAAGTAGATGGCCTTAATTATATTGAGATAGGTTCCTTTCATTCCCATCTTGCTGAGAGTTTTGATCAAGAATGGGTGTTGAACCTTATCGAATGCTTTCTCTGTGTTTTTTGATATGATCATGTGATTTTTATTTTTCTCATTGTTGCTTTTGTGTATTAAATTGATAGATTTATAGATGCTAAACCATCCCTGCATTCCTGGGGTGAAACCTACTTTATCGTAGTGAATAATCTTCTTGATGAGGTATTGGATCCAATTTGCCAGAATTTTGTTGAGGATCTTTCCATCTCTGTTCATCAGGAATATTGGTCTGTAATTTTCTTTTGTGGCATTCAGTCTTGTGACATGTCTGCTGTAACCTTAAGGATGCTCCTTTAAAAGCAATTTCCCTTTTTGATATTGCTGCTTTCAGTATTCTATGTTTATCTGTATGATTCATCATTGTGACTAGGATGTGTGTTGGGGTGTTTTTCTTTGGGTCTCTTTTAGCTGAGACACTTCGAGCTTGCAGGATTTGATTGCATGCAGTCTTTAGCTCTGTGTGTTCCTCCGTGATGATGTCTTTGATTGTTGATTCTTCCTGGGTATATTCTTCCTGGGTTTCTGGGTCTCCAATGATTCTTATGTTGTTTCTGTTGAGTTTATCAAAGACTTCTATTTTCATCTGTTCACACTCTTTGAGTGCTGATTTCATTGTATGATCATATGTTTCTTTTCCAATCTTTTCTGCTGTATGGGCTTGTTCTGCATTTCATCTTCTAGTTCACTGATTCTGTCCTCAGCTGCTGTTACCCTGCTGTAAAATCTTTCCATTGATGTTTTCAGTTCAGATGCTGTGTTTTTCAGATTTGTTATTGAACATTTGTGATTTCTATATTTGTCTTCTCTTCAGCTATAGATATGTTTTCTTTGCTTTTCATCATATTTCTATTCTAAACTCCTTATCTGAGAGATTAATCAGATGCTTTGTGTTTTGGGAGTCATTATAGCTATCATCTTCATTCTCTGTGCATGGTGTTTGCCTGAAAGATTTCCCCATTGTCTTGCTTGTAGTGTGATTATTTTCTGTGTATTATAGTGGGGTTCATTAGTTAGAAAGACTGTGCAACCACAAAGCAATGCTTCACCCCTGCACTCTTCTAAAGTCTCAAAGAGAGAGTTTTGCTGGGCCCTTCTTGGCCCTCTCAGGAGAGGTTCATGAGACAGAAATGTAGAGGAACATGCAAAGGTGACAGGTCCCCTCAGACTCTCCCAGTTTGTAATCTCACAGCAGGGGCAGACCTCTCCCACCTGCCTTCTCAGACAAAGGATCTGCCTTTCTGCCAGGACGACTCTGGTTGGCGGTTTTCAATCAGTCTTTCTTGGCCTATTGGCTTGGGTACCTCTAGGAGAGAGTTTTTGCTGGGCCCTTCTTGGCCCTCTGAGGAGAGGTTCAGGAGACAGAAGAGTAGAGAAACACACAAAGGTGACAGGTCCCACTCAGTCTCTTCCAGTTGGTAATCTCACAGCAGGGGCAAACCTCTCTTGCCTGCCTTCACAGACAAAGGATCTTGAGAATAAATTTCTACTTGGTTTTTATATTTTTAATCTTCATGATTAATAAACTCAAATGCACTTAATATCTAAGTTAATCTTTTACCCAGTTGTGAGTTATCGGTCACCATTTTCTTAACTGTGAAATGGAGAGTTAGACTAGATCAGTTAAATTAGATCAGAATTAGACTAGGTAAGTTAGACTAGATCAGACTAGAAAGGCTTCATGTATGTTGTTTATCTTTTCTAAACTGATAGTTTTAAGAATATTCTGTGAGTTTAAGGGGTGAAAGGGAGAAAGTTTACAGACTTAGGGGATGGAGAACATACAGAGGAAACTATCATCAGCGGTATTGTAAATCAAGTAACTTTAATCAATTAAAAACTTAAAAAATTACCTTCTTTTACTCTCTTATGTTCAAGTAGAACAATCAAAATTTAATAAAATAAAAACTGATGTGTTTCATACCAATATTCTGAAAGAATTATACCTAGATGGAGTTGGAGAACCATACCTGTTTTCATTATGATACAATAGCCAGTGACCTATTAGTGGTCAGTAATTATCAGATAGTAAAATAAAAATTCCCTGTGACATGAGGAAGTTCCCTTTACTTAAAATGCATTAAAAAGCTAATCCAAAACTTAAGGTGCTTGCTTTGCATACTGCTTGTGCCAGTTCCATATTCAGCATTACATATGGTCCCCAAGCATCACCTTCAAATGCAACCACTGCATAGTCACAATAAAGCTCTGAGCACTGTCAGGTGTGGAACATTTCTTCCCCACTCCAATATAAAAATCAGTCTAGTGGTCCATCTTTTTAGATTCTGAACATTTGATTTTCACTTCTTACATTTGCAATAATTTAAGCATATTTCTTCCATTTTACTTTCCTATTAGAAAAATACTTTAATCTTTTTGTTGTTTAATGTTTTTAAGAAAAATGTCTAAATCAGGTCACATTTGACTTTGACATTATTCAATTTGTCCTCAAGTATCACATTGTCTAATAAACTATATTAATATAGTACAATAAACTAAACCATTAATCTCTTTAGCTTTTTGTTTGGACTATCAATGGTAAAGTTTATTATAAAATGTTTTCTTTGCAGCTTAACAATTTGCACAATTTTATGTGCATTCAGGTACAGCTGATAGGCTACAGGGATAGAACACATTTTATTAACAAGTTAATTAAACATTGTAAAGACATGGGGGGCATGGAGGATTCCTTCCATCTGGCAAATACACATGATGTACTTTATTTTTCCTTATAACCTTTTCATGGCATGCATCTCTGTATTTTATTATAAAATACTAGTCCTCAGAATTTTGATAAATACTGCTCCTGACAAATATATTAATGCCATATTTAAATACAAAAACAAGAATACTTTTGGTTCTGAGGAATACATTCTTCAAGTGATATTAGTAAACTGGTCAGCTATATACAACATGTTAATTTAGACCTCTATTTAATGTAATGCACAAAGTTCAAATATAAGTGGCTTAAATACCTTGATTTCAGACCTGACACCATCAAGTACAAAGAGGAAAATAACTTTGAAGCTAAAAGCATTTGAAGAAAAAATACCATTGACCAAGCCTTAAAGCAAGTGGAGGCAAAGATAAACAAATGGGAATACATTAAACTAAGAAGCTTCTGCATTTCAAAAGAAATTCTGACTAGTATACAAAAACTACCCATGGAATGAGAAATATTATTTACCTAATACCCATTTGATAAGGGGTTAATATCTATATAGAAGGCACTGGTAAAACTCCACAAGAAAAAATAATCTAACCCTATCCAAAAAAAAATGGGGAGAAGAAATGAACAAACGTTTTCTCAAAGAAGAAATACAGTTGGCCAGAGGAGAGATGAAAAAATGCTTCCCATACCTATTCATCAGGGAGATGAAAATCAAAACAACAATGAGATATCATCTCACAGCACAGAGACAGGCACACATCACAAAGCACAAGAACATTTTTCTTGGTACAGATGTGGAGAGAAAGGTACTCTCATTCACTGCTGGTAGTAATGTCAATTGGTCCAGCCCTTTTAGAAAACAATAGAGATATTCCTTAATAAACTAGAAATTGAGCTTCCTTATAATCCAGCAATACCACTCCTAGGGATAAACCCTAGGAAAACAAACACACCATGTAAAATAATCCTATGCATTCCTATGTTCAATGCAGCACTATTTACAATAGCCATAATTTGGAAACAACTCAAGTGCCCAAGAACAGAAGAGTGGCTAAAGAAACTATGGTTATATCTACACAATGAAATACTACACAGCTGTTAGGAAAAATGAAGTCATAAAATTCGCTTATACATAAATGGTATGAAAAGTTTATGTTGAATAAAATGAGAAGAGTGCAAGAAATAGACAAAGGATAATCTCACTGATCTGTGGGATAGAAAAGAGAAAAAGAAGATAATACTGTAAAATATCCAGAGGCAATAGAGATTTGGACCAGGAGGACCAGTCCAAAGTAGGAAGCTCATCACAAGTAGTGAAGCAGTGCAGTTAGAGTAGAGAAGGGACCATGAAGACAATAATAATCAGAACTAATCGTGCTGGACAAGAACTGGGTGTTGACAGAAATAACATGAGGGTGCTGGAGTAATAACCCAACAAATAGTGAGTGCTCTTGCCTAGCACGTGGCTGACCAGGCTCGATCCCTGAAACCCATATGGTCCCTGGAGCTTGAAAGGAGTAATTTCTGAGTGAGGAGCCATGAGTATCCCCTGAGCACCACTGGTTGTGGCTTCCAAACAAAATAAAACAAAACAAATAGAGTGAAATGCTCAAAATCCCTTCATTAACCATATTGCAAACTACATTGTCTAAAAGGAATAAAAAAGGGGGGAAAGATAGAGAGAGTAAAAGAAAGAGGTAGAAAGAGAAAGGAGTAAGATGTCTGTTCAGAGGTAGGCAGAGTGAGGGTGAAGGGAAACTGGGGATACTAGTGGTGGTAAAGGTTCATTGGTGAAGGGTGGTTTATATTAAAAGATTGAATTTCTATCATGAACAATTTAAAAAAAAGATAAAAAATTAAAAAAGAAAAATATTTAAATTTCAGTAAAGACAAAGAGAGAATAAATAAATCTTGTTCGAGCATTCGCCTTGCATGTGGCTGACCCAGAATGGATGCAGGTTCATTCCCCCACATCCCATATGGCCCCCAAGCCAGGGGCAATTTCTGAGTGCAGAGCCAGGAGTAACACCTGAGTGCTTTTAGGTGCCCCCCAAAACAAACAAAAACAATACAAAATAAAATAAATAAATAAATATACCCTGGAAAAATATACATTCTTGGGAATGGAGTTAAGATATTGACTGGGAACATTGGTAAATGGAGACAAACATTGTATGTCTAAAATTCAATATGAATAACTTTTTAAATTGCATTGCTTTACATTAAAATATTAAAAATGCATTCTTTTCTAAAGAATAAAAATCAGATATGAGAATATTAAGTGCACCTGAATCCAAAAGAGAAATGTACTAAAACTAAAAGTGCCCACTTGGATCTGAAGATTGCTGCAGAAGAAAATAGAGTGAAAATAGGGGATGGAGCACATCAAGACTCTTAGGAAATTATGGAACAAGAGGCAATTACTTATTTCGTATTTGTTTTTTAATACATCTGCAACACTCAAAGTGTTATTCCTTCCTTGATGCTCAGGAGAGTGTCCCAGATATACTGAGCAACTATGCAGTGAAAAGGATTCAACCTGGAGAACCAGTAAAAAGTGCACATATTCCAGCACTTTGAGCTATCTCCCTGGCACTGAATTTGTTTTATTTGTTTTATTTTTTATTTTTTTGGTTTTTGGGTCACACCAGGCAGCGCTCAGGGGTTACTCCTGGCTCTATGCTCAGAAATCACCCCTGGCAGGCACAGGGGACCATATGGGATGCTGGGATTCGAACCACCATCCTTCTGCGTGGAAGGCAAAGGCCTTACCTCCATGCTATCTCTCAGGTCCCTGTTTTTATTTTTAATTCCAACTTTTAGTGGGTATAGAACAACTCGAAGTAAATTTCATTAGAGAAAACAAGAAGTAGTCCTAGAAAGAACTTTTCAAAAGAGTTGGAGCTTCAGTCAAACCCAGGTTAGCAGTTAGAAAAGTTTTAGTCTCAGTTTCAGTTGAACTGGAAAGTTATAAATTTATCTAAGAAAACGTGAAATAACCAAACCAGGAAATGACAAACCTTATTTGAATGTTCACAAAACTTAGAGGTATGAGGAAGCAATAAACTTCACCTTCCTTATTGTCTACACAAGATCCTCGTTGACTTGGTCTCTATTTATAGCTCCTCTCCCCGTATTTTCCCCCCCCCTCCTGCCCTCCTCTCTACTTTGTTCCACTTTCCTCTCCTACCTTCTCTTTCTCTTCCCTCTTCTTTCCATCTTTCTCTTTGTTTCTCCCTTCATTCTTTTCTTCTCTTCTCCCTTCTCGCCCTTCTCCTCCCCTCCCCTTCCCTTTCCTCTCCTGTCCTGTCCTCTCTTTTATCCTCTTACCTCCTTCCTTCTCCCCTCCCACTCTGTAGTCACATCCAGCAGTTCTGGGAGTCTCCTGGTGATGCTCTGTGACCATGTAGGTAGTGTCTTGGATAAAGCACAAAACTTCCAGTATGAAAAACAAGTGCTTATTCCATTTTTCTCTCATGTTTCTAGGTACCTTTACAATGTTTTTTCTATTTTTTAATTTTTTGGGGGGTAGGGGGGTCACATCCGGCAGCGTTCAGGGGTTACTCTTTATGCTCAGAAATCGTTCCTGGCAGCCACGGGGGATCATATGGGATGCCGGGATTCAAACCACCTACCTTCTGCACGCAAAGCAAATGCCTTATCTCCATGCTATCTCTTCGGCCCCTACAATGTCTTTAGCTTCCTTCATTTTCCTTCATTGATATCCAGTCTCTTCTCTCTTTCTAAACATGCAAGAACATTGCTAGCATGATGGGTATTTGTAGATATTTATCTCCTTAATTATATCTCCTTGATTCACTCTTTCACTTTAATAAGTTCTCTGCTAAATTTCCTTTTGCAGAAAGACCCAGCAAAGGGGAATTCAGGACAGAGGGTGAAAGCTGAAAGTATCAAATATCAACATAATGTCATAAAATGGAGGAAATAAATTAATCTGTCAAAAGTAAAGCACTAAAAATACGAGGCAAACCTGGGTTCCTTTTTTTTTGTAACATTCAGGAGAAAAAGCCATAGGGTCCAATTAAGGGTAAAGCAAGAATGAACCAGGTCTTCTTAAAACATAGGAAGTATTTTGTACAACAACAAGAACAACAACAACAAAAAAAGACATAGTTGATGCCAAATGATAGCACAATGAGTAGGGCATTTGTCTTGCATGCTGCAGACCCAGACCAACCTGGGTTTGATCTCCAGCATCTCAGATAGTTTTCCAAGCCTGCCAGGAGCAATTACTGAGTAACCCCTGATTGCCACTGGGCATGTCCCCCCACAAAAAAGAGAGAGTCCAGAAGTCCATGTTAGGATCTAATATCAAATAAGTGTTCTTCATGTGCAATTCTTTATTATTTTTCTTATCTGTTGAGTTCAAGAACTCAGGAACGGGCCCGGAGAGATAGCACAGGGGCGTTTGCCTTGCAAGCAGCAGATCCAGGACCAAAGGTGGTTGGTTCGATTCCCGGTGGCCCATATGGTCCCCCGTGCCTGCCAGGAGCTATTTCTGAGCAGACAGCCAGGAGTAACCCCATAAGCACCGCCGGGTGTGAGCCCCCCCTCCAAAAAAAAAACCTCAGGAACACAAATAAAATGGATATCCCATATTATCAGTATGAAAATATATGCTAATTTATCATTTGACTTTCTTATAACTTACGAATATACATATTTCAAGGACATTATGTACTAATAAAATAAAAGATATGTATAAAACAAAGTATGTATATTTAATCTTTATATTTATGTTGCACCAGCACACTTAATTTTTATTTTTAATATATTGTATTTCTGGAATATTATTATTTTGTTCAGATAAATACTTTAGTTTTTTTTATTTAAGAATCTCCATTGTATAGTTTCAAATATTTAATAAAAGTTAAAAAGCGGTTTGTGGAAATATTATTTTCATTGTCCTCAAGAAAAATAAAATAATATGAGTTTTGACATTTCCAAATATTTTTTCACACATTCATATTAAAGAAACAATCAAACTTAAGACTATGCCTATCAATTTTTTTTTGGGGGGGAAGGCCACACCTGATAACACTCAGGGGTTACTCCTGAGATGTGCTTAGAAATTGCTCCTGGCATAGGGGACCATATGGGATGCCCTATGGGATTGAATCACGGTCCATCCTAGGTTAGTGCATGCAAGGCAAATGCCCTACTGCTTGCGCCACTGTCCCACCCTGTTGCCTATCAATTTTAAGCTACCTTTATTCCTAATACCTTTGTACTACATTATTAAATTCTGTTAAAATATTCTTTCTTTTACAGTTCAAACAGTTCATACCAGATATTCTTAAAATAATTTGTCATTTCCTAACAATCTGTCCTATTATTGTATTAAATATATATTTATATATAAATCATATTTTCAATAGTACCATGCTTCTAATAGATATTGTTTAAATATTAAAAGTGCCCATACATAGCATAAAGATGAAATATCAAAATGTGAGATTTTTTACAATGAAAGAAGATGGCATTTCATCCTTTCAGTGACAGATATTTGTGACCATGTAAAGATATAAAAATTCAAAAGAAATAATTTACTTGTAGTTACAGAAAATATTTTTTATATTGAGGAGTCTCTCCTAAACTGTGTTGTTTTGTGAAGCAAACATACTTTATCTTTAATTTTGGTTACAGATCTGATCATTTTTATAGAAATTTAATGAAATTGTGTTATTGCACAAGGTCATGATTAATGAACTAAATATAATAGCAGTAGATGTGAACATTGTGGAGAAATATACTGTCTAATAATAGTTTATCTGTAAATATAAATGATTTTACATTGTAAGCTGGACCTTGATTGATGGACTATTTACCATTCTAACTAGCTAATTCCACTCAATTCTATGGTTAAAACTACCTTCAATGTATTAAAGCTTGCTAAATAGTGTTAAAGCCCAAATTTCCATTTCATGCTCTTAACTACATATCAGACTGCCTATTTTACACATAAAATTAATAAACAATATATCATAACTTTCTTATCTTTTCTAAAATTATTTTTCATTTTTTCTTTCCTGTTTGTATAAAAGGCACTGCTAGATGCACAGTGGCAAAAGTAATATAAAAAGGAATTATTCAGGAAATATCTTCTTCATCCAAATATCTTTGGCCTTTTGTTTATTCGTTCTTTTGTTATTCATAAATAATCCGTATATTTACTATCTTTCCCTTAATATTTTTGAAATTAGGTATTACTTGAAATTATCTTTATTTAGAAAAATGGAAATAATTATCTTCACTTATGAATCAAAAATGTTAATACTGAAAAATAGCCTTTTTAATTTTTATATAAAAGGATTTGCATTTCAGAAATAGTATATCTAAATGAGAACTGATTAATATAGAGCTAAAATATTTGCTAAAATCTATTAGAAGTTAGACAAAAATATGCTTAAATATATTTTATTTATAATATGAGTTAGCTCTAAAATATCAATTTACTAATGTTTTACAAGCTACATAGAATTTCCTGATCAGTTTACTTTTATACTCGTAAAATGGAAAATTGTCTGATATTACAGAAAATTAAAATAAAATTATAGTAAGGAAATTTTCTCATGACATTTCTTTTCTTTTTTTTTTTCAAATATTTTTAACCTTTCTTTTTTTTTTTTTTTTTGGTTTTTGGGCCATACCCTGTGCCACTCAAGGGCTACTCCTGGCTCCCTGCTCAGAAATCACTCCTGGCAGGCATGGTGGACCAAGGACATTTCTTTTTAAAGAAGGATTCTAAGTATGTAAACACGTCAATCCTTCCTTCACTCTTTGCACTTGCGTAACTTATTGCTAGATTTCTTGGGTTGAGCATGAGAAAAAAGCTAACACAGCATTAATTACTGTCATAGATTACATGATAGGCTAGAGTTCACCTTTATAGAGACAGATTAATTTTGATTTTCAATTTACTTTGCTCTGCATCTATGACAAGATAAATCATTTCACAGAAGATTTGTTAAATCGTATTAGAATTCTTGTTTAGCAGCTGTCACACTTTTAATGGTTCAGTGGCTAGCAATAAATAGATACCTAGACAGTAATGACTAGGAATATTTGTGAAAGAAATAGTTAATTTTATTCTTCAAATTTCTATAAAGAATAAGACTTTCATTGGTTAATCCCTTGTGATGTCTAGAGGGCAATAGATACAAGTATTAATTTCTGCTATAATGTTTACTGACAAAAATAATTCTAAATGTAAGAAGACATTTTGCTTATTTAAAGCTTTCATTTTAACTCTTACTCCTTGAAAGCTTGAAACAAGGACTGCTACTGAGAAGGTATACTTTCCAGGTATTAAAATGCACTCCAGAAAATTTGAGAAAATAACTTTTCACAAATCAAAAAATCTGGGTTATCACTTTATAACTTGTATATAGTTAGAAATCTGTTTAATTACTGAAAGTTTTGCCCAAGTTGCCAATGCTTCTCTGTTGGCTTAAGAGATGATGTACACATTGCCTTCTAAGTAAAATCTAAGCATACTAGTATTTATTTATTTATTTATTTATTTATTTATTTATTTTTGGTTTTTGGGCCACACCCTGTGACGCTCAGGGGTTACTCCTGGCTATGCGCTCAGAAGTTGCTCCTGGCTTCTTGGGGGACCATATGGGACGCCAGGGGATCGAACCGCGGTCCATCCTAGGCTAGCGCAGGCAAGGCAGGCACCTTACCTCCAGCGCCACCGCCCGGCCCCTAGTATTTATTTTTTAATTAAAATATTTATTTTTTAGCTGTGCCAGAAATATTTACATTAAATTTAAAATAAATTTTAGAAGCAAAGGATTACTGTATCATAGAAGTAATTTGGTGCATAATAAATTTCCACCAGTACTTTTAAATTTTATTACTGATTAATTTCTGTGGTTTATAATAATTTTTTTCAGATGCTTTTAAGATGTCCATAGGTAGTAGACTTGAGAGCGAAATATGTTGCATGGGACAACTGCATGCAGTATGTAAAAACACATGCTTATTTTCAATTAAAAAAATACCTTCTAGAACTGGAGAGATAGCACAGCGGTAGGGTGTTTGCCTTGCATGCAGCCAATACAGGATGATGGTTGTTCAAATTCCAGCATCCCACATGGTCCCCCGTGCCTGCCAGGAGAGATTTCTGAGCACAGAGCCAAGAGTAACCCTGAGGGCTGCCCGGTGTAACCCAAAAACCAAACCAAACAAACAAACAAAAACCTTCTGATTTAAAAATTGAGAAGTGGAGCTGATGAGACAGAAAAACAATTAAGACAATAATTTTGTATGTAGCAGACCCTATTCAATCCCTGGCACCATATGTAGTTTCCAGAGCTCAGATGGTCATGCTTTCCAAATTTCTCCCCAAGTAAATGAAAATTAATAAGTGAGGGCCATGCTTCAAATAAGAAGTATTTGAATAACTGAATATTTAAAGTATCTGAATAATTGAAGTATATTAAAATTGCTTGTTAATATAAATTGGAGCAATAGTATGACATTTAGGGCATTTGTCTGGAATACATCTGAACGAGGTTCAGTCCTGAGACCCCATATGTTCACTGACCAGTCAAAGGAGTGATTCCTGAGTACAGAACCAGGAGTAAGCCCTTAGTACAGTCAGGTAAAACTCAGAAACAAAACAAATAAGCTGAATCACTGGTTAATTTAAATTCTCATTATAATAGAAGACAATTAATTAAAAGTTTATTAATTTTAAGTATTGTTTAATTACAAAATAAAGATTGCTGTTATATTTTTAATTTATTTAAATTTAAATAATTTATATAAGTTTAAAATAACAATAAGTCATACTGGATGGAACTGGAGGATGTCATTTTGAGTGTAGCCAGTCAAAAGTATAGGAATAAATACAGAATTATTTTATCATATGTGATATAACAATTGAAATACTAAACTTAATAGCACAAAATCTAAAAACAAAGTAAATGCATTGGCCACCAGAGTATTATTGAAAAATAAGTTATATTAATTGTTTATAATATTATACTAGTAAATGTTTTTTTCCAAAAATATATATTGACAGAATAAGATTCAGAAAAACTAAAATATAAAAATAATGCTACATATATATTATTATTACATTTTTTAAAGAATTCATTTTTCATAAATAAAGCTGCAAATATTTCTTTTTTTTTATTTTTTGGTTTTTGGGTCACACCCGGCAGTGCTCAGGGGTTACTCCTGGCTGTCTGCTCAGAAATAGCTCCTGGCAGGCACGGGGGACCATATGGGACACCGGGATTTTAACCAACCACCTTTGGTCCTGGATCGGCTGTTTGCAGGCAAACGCCGCTGTGCTATCTCTCCGGGCCCGCTGCAAATATTTCAATAAAACCATAAATAATGACTATTTGTGAGTAGTGAGTTTATAAATGATATTTTTTCTTTATCTGCCTAAAATACACAGAATTATTTACAAAAAAGGAATGTAAAGTTGATAAACTTTGAGGAAAATAAAACATCACTTTTAAGATAAATAATTATAAACTGGACATTAGTGAATAATAATGTATGTAAGTATGGAATTATTATATTTATTAATATTTTCTAACTCTAAATCCCTAACTATAAATTGAATGCAAATTCTAATCACATTGTAATTCATACAAATAGTTACTAAATTATACATGTAAATTTTGGGGAGGGGTTTTGGCCACACCGAGTGATGCTCAGGGGTTACACCTGGCTATGTGCTCAGATGTCACTCCTGGCTTGAGGGGCCATATGGGAAGCCAGGGGATCGAACCACGGTCTGTCCTAGGCTAGCGCGGGTAAGGAAGATGCCTTACTGCTTGTGCCATGGCTCCGGCCCCTATACAGGTAATTTTTGAATTGGTAATAGTTAATATCTTACATGTATCACAGTTTCAATATGTACACAATTTTAACATATCAAAGTTTATAAAATCAGAAACAAATGCTTACTTGATCTTCAGAGCTAAAAAAAAATAACAGTTAAGTTGTAGATAGGAATATAACTGCAGCATTCTGAAAATATGGACTGCTGGGCCCGGAGAGATAGCACAGCGGTGTTTGCCTTGCAAACAGCCGATCCAGGACCAAAGGTGGTTGGTTCGAATCCCGGTGTCCCATATGGTCCCCGGTGCCTGCCAGGAACTATTTCTGAGCAGACAGCCAGGAGTAACCCCTGAGCACCGCCGGGTGTGGCCCAAAAACCAAAAAAAAAAAAAAAATATGGACTGCTACTTTATGAAATTTAGGTAATTTTATTATAAAAACCTGTCTTTCTTAACTCTTTACTAAATGTATATATACATATATTTAATTTTTTATTTTTAATTATGAGAACAAAGATGCAAAGAAAGAGGACAAGGTAAAGTTACAGTGGAAGGACAATCACCCATAACATAATTCTCAGAAGTCCCCTTGCTGATATCTTAACTTTGAACTTTCAGCCAAAGAACATTAAGATAAATAAAACAGAATCTATGTACAATTACTTTGTCCCTCAAGTCCCCAGATTGTAACACATTATAATATTTCTTAACAGCACACATGGCAATCTTTTATATTATAAAAAATTAAATACTTAAATTTAGAAAGTTAAAATATTTACAATAGTGCATGGGCTGGATATTTATAAAGGAACATAATCAGAGTCCAGATTTTGATTCTATGTGTTGATCACATCTACTCAGAAGACATTCAAGCAAATAACTTAGCAAGCGGGGATGGCTCTGGCACTGAGTAGAGAGGGATTCTATGTGAGGGGTTGATGATATTATTAACTGATGAGAGACATGCAGCTGGTAAAATTGTGTACTTTCAACTCAAAACAAGATTTTCTCCAATACTGTTCATTTTCGTATTATAGGCATAAAATGAATCAAACTTTGGCCTTAACCTCTACTATGGACTGTAGTTGGGTATAATGTAATTAGAATGCTACACTTTGAATATTTTTTTCTCTGATTTTCCAAATTAGTGACATTTTTTGTTCTCAATATACAGAGAGGGGGTTCCTGAGAGCTATCAAAATGCTTATTTATACATGAGCAATCAGAAAAAGAACGTTTAAAGGTGGAAAATTGTGTTCTATAAATTCCTATTTATACTCTGCTGATAATGAAAAGGGCCTACCTATCATAGAGTCCACTGAACATTTCATGTATTCTTCTGACTCTTCTTTTGATCATACTATGCCAGGAATTACTCATTGCCACACCTTGCCAATTTCAAGTATTTCTTTATAGAAACCTCTGAAGTTATAGTATTATATTTACCTCAGACAACTGGTAACTTATCTGTTATTAGTGAAAGACCCTTCTGACCTTTCTATTACTAAAACAATTTTGTTTTATGTTTTTATTTTTTGAGTAAGCCCTATGTGTGGCTTATTTCTGGTTCTGCACTTAGTAATCACTCCAAATGGACTTAAGAAACAATATGGGGTGCCAGGAGTCAACTTCAGGCTGGCAAAGAGCAAGGCAATTACTCCATCATTGGTATTATCATTCTGGCCTTTATGAAAATGTTTTATATTGCTATAAAATATTTTTCTAGTCAGTATTAGTTGCTACTATTAGTTTCTTAAAAAGGAGACCCCTCTAATCTCTGAAAGTATGCAAGTGCTATTGTTTTCCCTTCAATTCATGGTCTCTCTATCATTTTATTTAATTATGGTTTTGCTTTACCATATACTCCTTTACCACCCCCTCACATTTGCTGAATATATTACAATGTCAACTGAGGTATTATTTTAGCCAAGAAAATGTTTCTACCTTTTTATGGAAGGTTATTGGGTACACTTTCTAACATTAGCCCTAGAATTTTCTCCTTTCCCTATTGCAACTCTTTGCAATTGCTTCTTTCATCATATTAAAAGAAAGCCCCACAGGACTGAGATCTTGTATTGTTTTTTATTAAGTCTATGAACAAAAACAGCCCTTGAATATTTTTCTTTTGCAGATATTTAGAGTGTGTATGTGTCTGTGTCTGTTTTTGCTTTTGCTCCAAATCCAGCAGTGCTCAAGAGTTACTCCTGGCTCAGTTCTTCAGAATCACCCAGTGCTCAGGGGAACATTTATACCTGGGATTCAATCTGGGTTGGCCAGGTGCAAGGAAAGTGCCATAACCTGCTTACTATTGCTCCAGCCTGAAATATTTTTCCTTCTTTTATGTATTTTATTCCTACTAATTAGGTAACTGAGTTTCAAGCACTAAAGTGTGTGTATTTCTGTCTAAAGTGTATTATTTCTGTCTTCTATCACTCAGTATTTCACACATAATGGATTTTCAATACTTAAAAATTTTTTTTTTCTTTTTGAGAACAAGACTGAATTTTTCCTTTGCATTGTTGTCCTCATATGACATCACAGAACTTATCTAAAAGGGCCCTTAGAGATCACTTAGAGCTCAACTTTATCATCGATATTTCTTTTGGATTTTACTGAGAAGGTATTTTAGGTATTTTGGCCTAGAGGCAAGAGAGTTAGTTAGGGGAGAAAATGCTAAGAGTGCATAAATGAAGTTAAGGAAACTTCTTGTGCCTTTCCTTCCTTTTGAAGCAAAATTTGGCAGAAAGTAGAGGAAAGGGAGGGGAAAACTGTGTATGAAATAGCAGCTCCCCAAAGAAATGCAGACACTAATGGTAACTCTGGAAAGTTCAAGGATTTCAAATGAGCAGCGATTCGGGGGAAGCGTGTTACAGTGCTTAAAGTTATAGAGGCTGATCTGAGCCGGGACAAGTCTGTCAGGAAGTTATGTTCTCTAAATCTGTCCCAAGTCTAATTCAGTCTAATTCAGACTCAAAGTAAACCTACTCTAGTAATATGTAGATTCTAACCTATTTTGGAGTAAAGAGAGAGCATAGGATGCCTGCACTTACTGTATCTATCTCTTCCTACCAGCATCATTATATAACCAAAATGAGTAAAATTGAACATTAGAAATTGAAAAAAGAAACAGAAATTAGTCACCCAAAGTTGTAAATTATAACAAGACAGCGTCACATGTACTTTTTATGTTATACTTGATCATTGTTCTTAACTTTTGAAAGTATATCATAGTACTAGAACTTTAAAAATGGGATAATGGGGCAAGAATGTTTCAAATGATTCCCTGTAAAATCATATGTATGCATGTATACAAAAATATATATGTGTATGCATAATATATACACATATTTTGATACATATACTCTAGTGAACAATTTGGTTTTGCATTTAATTTTTAAGAAATATTTCTTCTATGAAGTGCTCTTCTTTCAAAATTTAGGATGTGGTTTAGTAAATGTTAAGGCTTTACTGCTTTTGAGCCATATTATATAAGTGGTTCTTAACATCTACCATTAAAGAATAAAAAACATTATTTAAAAGATATAATTTCAATCAGGTTTCATTGTAATCCTAAGTACATTAACCAGGATAAAAAAAATGTCCAATTGCCATGAGTGGATCAAAATTTGTGAAACACATATGCAATAAAATACTATACAATTATGAAAATAATGAAGTCATATAATCTGCAGTGTAGATCAAGTTGGAGGGTATCATATTAAGTAAATTAAATCAGAAGGAGAAAGACAAATATCAGATTAATATACTCATCTGTGGAACAGAACAAAAATAAGAAAATAGACAGTATATTAGAGTAGTTAGAGCAGTAGTTACTTAGTTGCTTAAACTTCTCCATGATAACTAAGTAATCATTTAGTTATTTAATTTTCTCCTTTATCTCAGGGTAGAGAAACATGGTAAGAAATTAGACTAGTTCTAGAGAGTGTTAAATGAGAAGGACTAGAAAGAGGAGGAGGAAAGAGAGAAAGAAAGGAGAAATATGTGAAATAAAATATTTGGAAATCAAACTCAGAAAACAAAATATTGGATATTTGAAAGTCAAATTCAGAAATCAAAATAGGAAGGTCCTGAATAAATGAAGCAAAAGACAGCTACATATTTCATTTATAATAATAACTCTGAAAAATAAAACCCACACACGCCAACAAGTTCTTTACTTGTGAACAATAAAACATATAAAACAAAACCTATAGGCACAAAACTGAAAAAATGATCGTTTTGTTTTGTTTTTTTTGGCCACACCCATTTGATGCTCAGGGGTTACTCCTGCCTATGCGCTCAGAAATTGCCCCTAGCTTGGGGGGAACCATATGGGACGCTGGGGGATCGAACCGTGGTCCTTTCCTTGGCTAGTGCTTGCAAGGCTGACACCTTACCTCTAGCGCCACCTCGCCAGCCCCTGAAAAAATGATCTTGTGGCTTAATTTTTGTAATCATTAAAAAAGACATAATCTAGACGTCTAGTGACCTGATTTATTATCTGAAATCTATAATAGGTCAAAGTTCAAGTGAGAAAGCGATCTTGTCTAGTGACATGTGTAATCAAACAGACTCACACTTTTAGATTGTGGCTTTTGCTGAGATGGTTTGTGTTAGATACAATTGTCATTCAATTGCTCTGATGCCAACTTAGAAGTTGATTGACCTCTTAGAGAGTGAAACTTGTTAAAGGGACTAATTAAAGCAGCTGATCTAAAAAATAAAATAATTGGATGGTTGACACATCAGTCTAAAATTACATAAATGACATATATTTGAGGTTAGGGAGAAAATTAGCTTTACTAATGGGATAAAAATAAGAGTTTTTCACACTTGGGTATGAGGTATATTATAATATGTACTTAATTAAACTTAAATTATTAAAATATTTAAATTATTAAATTAAATTATTAAAATTCACAACTTTGCTTTTTTATTTTATTGAAATCATTGTGATTTACAAGTCCTTCATAGTTAGGTTTCAGACATATAATGAATCAGGGCCAATCCCACTACCAGAGTCGACCGACCTCCTTTAACCAAAATACCCAGAGTGTATCCCATATCACCACCCTTTGTCTCCTAACCTCCCAGACTGCCACTATAAAGGCCCGTCCTCTAGATTGTTAGAGTTTGGGTCTCTTGATTCCATTCTTGTTGACTTTGGCTTGGATATTATATTGTGTGTGTGTGTGTGTGTGTGTGTGTGTGTATGTGTGTGTGTGTTTAATCTCAACCAATGCACCTGAGACCACTGGGGCCTGTGCCCCCAACCTTTCATATTTGTGTTTCTCCTCCTCCATTCAGTTTCTTTCTTTTTCTTCGCTATACTCTGAGGCCAAGTGTATTCGAGATAACTCCCATTTAAACCATTAAATTTCTTCTAAATGCCACATATAAGTGATATTCTGTATTTTTTTTTTTTGGTTGGGCCACACCCGGCGGTGCTCAGGGATTACTCCTGGCTGTTTGCTCAGAAATAACTCCTGGCAGGCACCGGGGACCATATGGGACACCGGGATTCGAAACAACCACCTTTGGTCCTGGATCGGCTGCTTGCAAGGCAAACGCCGCTGTGCTATCTCTCCGGGCCCGATATTCTGTATTTTTAATATATAATATCATATCTGTAATTTTGTTTATAACAACATTTTTTGGGGGGGGGCCACACCCGGTGATGTTCAGGAGTTACTCTTGGCTATGGACTCAGAAATTGCTCCTGGCTGGGGATCAAACCAAGGTCTGTGCTGTATCAGCCATTTGCAAGGCAAATGTCCTACCATTGAGCTATCTCTCTGGCCCCTATAACAACATTTTATATAGATTGAGAAAAAGCACAATTTAGTTTCTCTTCTGAGACACACATGATCAAAATGAATATGATGTTATTTTTTATTGATACTTGATTCTCATCACATAGTTTACTAGAGTGTGATATTAAAATGAAACTATAAAATGGAAATGAATATTGATAGAATTGAGTCCATTTATAAGATTCTGTGAAAAATGAAGGAATTTCCTTTGTGCTAGCTATCTAAGAAAGATTTTTTATAACTTTGATGGATAAAATAACAGTACTATGTATAAAACAAGCTTAGAACAGAGATCAAGAAAAACACAAAGGCAGCCTCCATAAAATTATTAGTCCTTCAGGAGGAAAGAGACTTGAAAAAAAAAGTTAATTTATCTGAATTGATTTTTAGTAGTAAAACCTTCCCTTGAAACTTTTGAATTATAAGCACACAATCACATGGACTTAATGCACAAATTTGCACTTCAGATAGATGATCTCTGAGACACTCCAACAGAAAATTATCAAAAGGAATTGGCATTATTCATGATGTGCCTAACATTTGAAAATGAAACTTCAGAATTCCCAGAAATTAAACTCTGATCTACATGAATCTCAAAGTTCACAATTAAAAAAAAATCATAAAGTGCTTAACTAAAATTAGTTCTAAAAGAACACAAATAATTGAATACTGAAATGAAATGTAAATGGAGTATCTCAAATGCTTAGAGAAAAATAGGTTGAACCATAAAATAATATAGTATATATACAATATAAAATAAAATAGTATAGTATAGTGTGTATATATATACATATAGTATGAAAGGTAATCTAAAAAATGTTTTTGTTTTTTTGCCACAACCAACAGTGCTCATTCCTGATGCTGTGCTCAGGAATCACTTCTGCTAGGCTTGGGGGAAACACATGAGATATTGGTGATGGAACCTGGGTCATCCACATGCATGTCAAGGACTTTACTTGCTGTATAATCATTCTGGCTTCAGTAATCATAATTTTTTAAAACACTTAGTAAAATATTTGCTCGGTGTTTTGGCCTCACTCAACAGTGTTCAGGGATTACTCGTGACTGTGCTCAGAGATAATTCCTGGCAGGACTCAGAGTACCATGTAAATTTTCAGGGACTGAACCAGAGTAAGTCACGTGCAAGGTAAATAACTCATTCCATACTATTTCTCCAGCCCCAGAAAGCATTTATTAAAATAAAAAAAATAATTTAAAGAATAGCCTAAATAGCAGGCTATTTCAGCCACAAGTTGAAGTGATAATTAGTATACATGTTTTTCAAGAATTAACCAGGAGTTAGCACAGATACATAGATAAAAATAAAATCTTAAGGAACCTAAAGAAGTTAATAAAAAGTTCAATGTGTATTTATTTATTTATTTTTGGTTATACCTGGATGTACTCAGGGGTTACTCCTGGCTCTGTGCTCAGAAATCACTCCTGGTAGGCATAGGGGACCATATGGGATGCCAGGATTCAAACCACTGTTTGTCCTGGCGTGGCCGTGTGCAAGGCAAACACCCTACTGCTGTGCTGTCTCTCCAGCCCTTCAATTTGTATTTAATTGGATATCAGGTTAAAAGCATTCTTTTAATATACAAAAACCAAAGAAGTTATCTAGATGTCAAAAAACATAATGGTCAGGATCTGGAGAAATGTGGTCAGTAGTGCACTTGCACTGTAGATGGTCAACCAGGGCTCAGCCCTCAGCATCCATAGGAGTAATGCCTAAATGCAAAGCCAAGAGTAAACCTAGAGCATTGACAGAGTGTGATCCCCTCCAAAAAACAGTTGAACATTCAGATTCATAAAGTTAAATGTCAAAATTCTACCACTGGTAAGAATTTCAACTGCTTTAGCTTATATGGCAAACTATATGCAGAGCACTCAAAAAAAAAAAAAAAAGGAACATAAATTCATAGTACCTGATGATATCACTTCTTGGTCTCTATCCTCAAGAAAAAAAGTAATCCAAAAGTATATAGGCATACCTATGTTAATCACAGTGATTAGTTCAATTGCCAAGATAAACGACTTGAATGTCCAACTGCCAGATTATGCATAAATTTCAGGGGAACTCAGCCCACCAGATGTATTCCCAGATTGCCCTGGTGTGGAAAGCTGAAATAACCCCCATAGGGTTCCTCAAAAGGCCCGTTGTGGATGCTTTTTCTCCTGCATGTATAGTTGAGAAATTCCCGAAGAGATTAATCCATGCTTGGTATTACATTTTCTGTCATATTTGACTATCTTTCCTTTGTAAAATCTCAGGCATAACTATGACCTCAAACAAATTCTTTTTAGAAACCCCAACACCAAAGATTACTAAAGAACCCATTTTCTGGATAATATTTAGAACCAAAATCAAAGAAATAATTTTTCTCTTTTTCAAATATGTCCTTAAAGCCTCAGTTTCTGGTAGTAAATGGCATAGCCATAAGAATACAGATACTGGGGTATTGACTCTTGTCAGAAAATGGGAACTACACCATAGGGGATTTGGCTCTTTCCTTTATTGACCTCTAAAACAATAGAGTTCATCTCAGTGAAGAGCACATTCCTAGATTTTTTTCTACTTCTAAAAAATCCCTTATTTTGCATTTGAAATTAGTTTGCTAAGAGCTGCCTTGAGTTGTGTGACCTTTTCCTTTGTAACTCAGAATTCTTATGGCACACACCCATAGCTTAAGTATTGTGTACTGTTAAATTTTGCTTTGTGATTGTAAACTTTCTTCTCAATACCTATGACTGGATTTACCCCTTATAAAAGCCCCTGCTTAAAGATTAAACTTGTCTCACATCTATGCCAGAAGACTTGGGTCCCCATAAGCAAGATGCATGTAGTTATCATTTATTTTATATTCCACCTCTCATGCAACCCACTCTCCCTGATGTGGATTCATTGAAGTCCTACAGGTGCTGTAGGACAGAAGCCACCTCCAGCATCCAACTATTGATGGATGAATAGATTAAAAAGTTATACCAAAAAAAATGGAGCTGAAGTGGTAGCACCGTGGTAGAGTGTTTCACTTTCACAGAGCTGACCTACGACAGATGCAGTTATGATCCCAGAATCTCATATGGTCTCTCGAGCCAGGAGTGATTTCTGAGCACAGAGCCAGGAGTAACCCCTAGTGCCATAAGTGTGGCCCCCCCAAAATTTGTAAGGAAAGGAAAAATGTAATTTGTTGCAACATGGACAGAACTAAAGAATATGATACAGAGTGAAATCAGTGTCATTCAGAAAGCAATAGACAAATACAAATGATTTATATCATTGTGTATCATAGAGATGCAAAGCAAAGTATCAAGAATGGGCCACAGAAATAATATAAGAAAATCAATTCAAAAGTTGAGTTTGTTCAGGAGGATATTTCAAAGGGAGGAACCTTGGGGACATTGAGGGAGGGATCCTGGTGATGGGTATGGTGTTGGAATTATGTATAAAGAAATACCTCATTAACAGTATTATACAACACAGCACATTTAAAAATAAAGAAGTTAACAGAAGAAAAGAGTCCATAATTAGACTTTGCCAGAGTAAAACTAAAAAAATAATACAACGAATATTTCAAAAACACAATGAGAGAATGACACATTTTCTCAGAGGAAAACAGAGTAACTACTATAAACATCTCAAAAGTCAGAAGACAGTAAAATAAGTCTTCCATGTAACAAAAAATAAGTGCTATTTTATAGAAGTTTCTTCAATACCATAATAATTATTTTATTTAAAAAAAAAACCTAAGAATTTGGCACTACCAGAGTTTGGGCAAAAAATTCACTATAGAATTAAATATCTTAATTACTTACAATAAAAATTATTCCAGAAGAAAGATTAAAAATCTCAAAGAATATAGTACTTGAAATAAATATTTAAGTGATCTTAATATAAATAACAATTCTAACTGTTTAAGAAGAAAAATGGCAATATGTAGGTTTTAAAAAATAATGTATGGCATGAGGAACAATTATAGTTGAGTATACAACCTAAAATTTTTAAGGGGCTTCACAGGTAGAACAGAAATAGTGATTAAATTTCTATAGTAAAAGGGGAAGGAAATTGAATAGTTCCTCCATCAAAAGAAAGTTTATAAAACAAGAATTAAAATCAGAATTAAAGGAACTCAAAAGAACAAACTCGTAGGCATTTGTTGTCAAAGTAAAATTAGTTTAACTATTCTGAAAGTTAACTCTATTTTAAAGATATTATCACCCAAGCTATTAGAGCAAAACTTCCTAAGCTATCTGTAGTTAAAAAACAATAACAACAACAACAACAACAACAAAACCCATGGACCAGAGTGATAACACAGCAGTAGGGTATTTGCCTTGCATGTGGCTGATCCAGGAAGGACCTTGATATGATCCTCTGGAGTCCCATATGGTTCCCCAAGCCAGGAGCAATTTCTGAGTGCATAGCAGGAGTAACCCCTGAGCATCATCATCAAGTGTGGCCCAAACCCCCAAAAACAAAACAAACAAACCCCAAATCTGAAATGAGTATCTCTTTGAAGAATAATAATTTTTCAACAGTTACATGCTTTAAAATGTCATATAGCTGGAAGTATATTTTTACAAAATGTTCTCATTTATTGTACTTCCTTCTTCACAGACAAGTAGCTTATTGACTAAGAGTAGTCAACTTCAAATGGCAGTGCTATATAAAATGTATTAGACACATTCATCATAATTAAGTTAGCAGACTAATCACTAAAATAGTGCTTATAATAAATAGCATATACAAAAGTTCTATTTAAATACTTTCATTCAAAGAATAATTAAATAATAGAATATTTATAAGCCTGTAGTAATCGTGATGTGAATAAAATAACTAGAAGTAATTATATCAGAATGGATGAATATTTAGAAGTACATTATTCAGTAGAATAAGAAATTTTCATAATATATTTTCTGTTATAATTTATTATTATCATCATTATTAACTTTGGTTTTGGATTATACTCTATTCTTAGAGCTTATTCCTGGCTTTGCACTTAGGGATAACTCCTGACAGTGTTGAAGGGACCAAATGGATTGCCAGAGATTAAACCTAGGTCAACTAATGTAAGGCAAGCACTAGACCCCAATGATTTCTCTGACCCCTATAATTTTTCATAGGATAGAATGATGATTTTTGAGAAATATAAATATTTTAATGAAATTAAAAATTTATGTATGGATTGATAAACACAAATTCAGAAGAGCCTCTACTTTCTTGATGTTAGAAAGAAAATGCCATTGGAGAAGATTCTTGAGCTCTTGTGTACCACTAAATTTCATCAGTTGAATAGCAGTTTCAAATGGTTTGTTACATTATTGAATCTTATTTGTATATTTGAAACACTCATGTTTAAGTATACACTTATAACAACTTTCTTTAAAGAAGAGTTAAAAATTACAAGTTTAAACCAGTTTAAACTTAGTTTAAACCATTAGTCTGCTGTTCTCTTACATATTTACAAGATTTTCCATTTTAGATTTTCAGAATTTCAAGTTATGTGTCATGACTATCTCAAAGCAAATCACTTATGGCTTTTGGTTTCTCCTACCACTTGCTCTTACTCCATTAGAAAATACTAGTATTTCCTGGCATAAGTATTAGGCAACCAGGAAGACATTTTCCAGAAAGATTCTAGTAAGCATAGAAAGCCATTGTTCCTCCCATCTGATCCATGTTTAACTACTATGTATTTCTGTTTTCTTACTAATCTCTTCAAACATTGCCACAAACAAGTTAACTGTAAGCAAACAAGCTTTCCCCTGCTGACTATAAAGAAAAAGATATTAAAAATATACCACTCAAAGGACTCAATAACTTAAAACTAGTCGGATTTGCCTCAGTGGTTACAATGACTTGTACAATTTTTGTTAGATTCTCTCAAAGCTTTAAAAATTTATAAGGATTCTCAAATGTTAGGTATCTAAGCAAAGTCATACTCCTAACCTAAAGAATCATATTACTCCTCTATATAAACAAAAGGTTTTATCTATCAATTGTTACTTTTATTGTACTTATAATTTATGCAGCTGTAAAACACAACGTAATTTAGAGTCATTTTAGTTATTGACAAGGTAGTAAAAGAATGTGGTGATTAAACTCTTCAGTTGCTTTATTATATTTTCTTAAAAGACTGATCAGCAAAATAAATCTAAGCTGTAGAAAACTGTTTATGAATGCAATTATAATTATGAGTATACTTGCAATAATATATAAATGACCCAGACTTTAAATACAGTGGCAGAATATACAGCTTTCCTAGATTGCTAATAAGTAAGATGTTGAGCAATTAACAAAATGATTCCTATTTAACACTAAATTAGATGTGGCTAAATTAAAGATAGAAATATTGCTGATAGGAGTTTCAAATACTTTGGCTTGATAAACTTCCTTCAAATACAGAATGTTACTAGAGTGAAAATCAGGCAGACTGTTTTTTAAATGTCCAAGATTCTGATTGAGTACCACTAGGCCAGGAATGGCTTTTTATTCCAAATTTTTCTAAATTTTGTGTTTTTATTTTCAAAGCTCATAATTTAGATTCACTCTAAAAAAAGAAACATAATAATTCCATCTATTCTTAAAGCCTGGCTTTCTATTAGTGCATGTTGTGGTGTTATTCTTTTAATTTTTTTAAAAAGGTATTTTCCTGGCTCTCCATGTAGTAAGTCAATTTTTTATGAGGTGAAGAAGTCTGAGCAGCAGTTGATTTGAGTGCTAGCGAGTTCGTTAACAATGTGATTGGAGAAGTCAAGATGAAAAAGAACCACTGTAGGTTCTCTGCTTTAAATATTAAGAAAAATCAAAGCCTCTGATGTCCAAAAAAGGTTCCATTTTGTCAGATGATAAAAGAATGCAAAGCTAAGAAAAATACCAACAAATCTACAAAAAGAATCACACAGCATTAATCTCATCTGGGTACAGAATATTTTCAGGAAATGCTTGCCTGACAGCTCCTCTTAAGAGTAAATGTTTCATTGACTTTGACAGGAGGTGGTGGCATGGGATACACTCTGGGAACATTGGTTAAGGGAGGTTGACACTGGTGGTGAGACTGTTCTGAAATGTAGTATATCTAAAACCCAACTATGAATAACTTTGTAAATCACAATGTTTTAAATATTTTTGATCGTAAACAAAGTAAATGTTTGTAATGGAGTCAATATGTCATTCATGCACAAAACTAAAAATATTTGAAATTTCAGGTGATTCATTTCTAATTTATTATTGTACCTTAGATACATCTAAAATCCATTAAAAATTAGAGAAAAAATCTTTCTACTATGATGAAATGATATCCCATTTAGAAATAAGTTCCTGTTACTTTTTTCTCCTTAAATGTACATATAATTTAATTATGAGAATCACAAGATTAAAATTTAGAGAGACTTTTAACATGTTTATGTAATTTAAAAATTGTCATTTTATAATCAAACTTTTCCAAGTATAGAGATTTCCAGTTTATCCTGATCTGAGATTAATTAAGGAAAATGGTTTATAATATTTCTGTTAGAAAATATAATACAGTGACAGTAAAATATTATGCCACTTATCATATATTTACCTATTTCCCTTACTATTTAATTTTCTTAAAACTATAATTTTCATATGAAAGATGCCCTTTCCTGTTTGAAGCAGTATAATCAGAAACTAGAAGACTAAAAGCATTTGATTAAATATGCAGTCTGGGACATGGGATCTTAAAATATTACACCTTGGTCTGGTGATTATTTCATGCTGATCCTATTTTAGAAATTTTTTTTCAGGAAGGATGTGGTGATTTTCCTTATGAATCAAGTCCTCTTGTAAGAGTGTCCTTTTTGGAGAAAAGGGCACACATCTCAAAAAATAAATGGGCCATAGTTGCTTGCTGCCCTTTAATAACCACCCAGCTTACCTCTACCAAATTTAACTATTTTGGTTTTTTATTTGTTTGTTTTGTTTTTGGCTATATCCAAAATGTTCAGGTTACACCTAAGTCTGCACTCAATAATTACTTCTGATGGGTTTTGAAGGAAACATATGGGATGCTGGTGATTAAATTTTGTTGACGATGTGCAAGGTTAGCACCCTACCCATGATACTGTCACTCCTGACCCTGCACTTAAATTCATTCTTTTCTTGTCACCACTCTCCATAACATTATACTTACATCACAGTTTGTACAAACACCCAAATATGACTGGCTTTCATTTCCAATGAAGTCTTTCATGTCACATAAAGTATATTAAATTAATGTGTATGCTTCTGTAGCCTTATTTTCTATCAGATGAATGCTATGAGAGCCAAGTAAAATTTTTCCTAATCTATAATTATGTTTTTTGCATCTGAAAGGTCATTTTAGAGTATATATCCACCAAAATACCCCATAGTTTTAATTTAAATATGTGCATAAAAAGAAATTATCAGTCAAAATACCCTCAAAAATTATTTGGAAGAAAAATTATGTTATGGGGCCAGAGAGATAGCATGGAAGTGGGGCATTTGCCTTGCATGCAAAAGAACTGTGGTTCAAATCCCAGCATCCCATATGGTCCTAAGCCTGCCAAGAGGGATTTATGAGCATAGAGCCAGGAGTAACCCCTGAGCACTGCTGCATGAGACCCAAAAACAAAAACAAAAATATGGTACGAAAATAAAATAATCTATCACACCTTCAATTCTAATCTTTTACAAATCACTATATTTGTTTTAAAACTTCTTTGTATTTTTGGGTTTCATTATTTATTATATGCAAAATATTCTACAAGTTAGTGGATTGATGAAACACCTGGATATTCCCTTAAATAAACTGAAGTAGTTAAATAAGTAGCCTTATTTTTTTCCAAAAAGTTTTGGAGGGCGGCATTCCACAAATGCTCAGGTGGTCTTGGGGTCATTTCCTAAGATAGTTGGGTTTGAACCATGAATATTAAGCATGTTTCAATCTCGGGTTCAGCAATGAGATGCTGCTCTATCGAAGGTCAGGAAGTCAGTAGAGCTTCACTGCTCTGGGAGATGGAGTTTAGGGGATTCCTCAGACCTAAGAATCCCGTAGGTAATTATTTTGTGGGACCTTGTGCATGAATATAATATACTCCAGCCCTGAAAGTCTCTCCAGCACAGATTCTCTTTTATATGCACTAAAATAACTGGAAAATTGTCCAAAATAGAAAATTAATTTCATTATCTTAAAACAGATTAATTAAACAGATATCCAAAGAGCTATATTACAAAACATTACACCAGCCTGTGTGCTTTGATTCATTCTTTACCAAACATTTGCTAAAATTCTGGTTGGTAAGAGAATTACTAACAGGAGTAAGTAAATTAAGCACTATCGCTAGGTCATACATATTCTGGGAATATATTCTAGGGACCCGAACACACAACGCAGGAAAAGCACTAGAATTCCTATGTTCATTGCAGCATAATTCACAATAGCCAGAATCTGGAAACAACCCAAGTGCCAGAGAATAAATGAGTGGATTAAGAAACTGTGATACTTCTACAAATGGAATTCATACACAGCCATTAAGATAAATGAAGTCATGAAATTTGATTATATGCGGGTTTATGGAGTATTATGTTAAGCAAAATGAATCAGAGAGGGATAGAATGATCACATTCATTTGTGGAATATAAAAACAAAAGATAGTATATTAATAATACCCAAAGACAATAGAGGTAAGAAGCAGGATTACTGATTCATGGTAGGAGGCTTGCAAGTGCAGTTAAGACAGAGAAGGAATCTCTATGACAATAATACTCGAGAATGATTACTTTGGAACAGAACTGGGTGTTGAAAGAGGTAAAGTGATATGCATAATACCCCTTCAGTAGCCATATAGCAAACCAATGTTTAAAGGGTAAAGGGGGTGAGAGAGAGAAAGAGAAAGAGAGAAGAAAAGTGTCTGCCATAGAGGTATAGGGAGGTCAGAGGGAAAGGTGGGAAGCAAACTAGGAACATTAGTGGTGGGAAATGTGCATAGGTGAAGGGATTGGTGTTAGACATTGTTTAACAGAAATGCATTATTAATGAACAACAATGTAACTAAGCCTCATGGATATTCAAATAAATTAAAATAATAATTGTGTGATATATTTATATTATTACCTTATGTCCAACAAAGGCTATGGATACATTATTGACAGAATTTCTGGGAAACTGATGGTAACAAATGAACATTGGTGAAGGGATGGGGATTGGAACATTTGTATGACTGAAACTGGACTACTAACAAATTTGAACTCAGTATCTTAGGGAGATATAATTTTAATTCACTTTAATAAATGTGAGACACTTTACCTTATTATATCTCCAACAAGGTCTAGAAACACATTACTGAAAGAATTGGAATAAATTAGAAAATAGCAAACTCTTTACCTGAGTCTCTATTATAGGTAGTTAAGTATAAATAAAAAGGCAATAGTGGAAAGTTTTGAGGAAAATTCATGAAATATGTAATAATTCGTCCTAATATAAAACAACAGTAGAGTGAGAGATTTGACTCAGTATTCTCAATATGCTCCACATCTCCAGCTAAAAAAAAATAATCCTTTCCCTTAATCTTCCTAGAATCACTCCAAAATCAATGATAAATGACAGTTGATCTATTGATGTTTTCTGTGCCAATACATGTTGAAAACAAGACAAGACAATAAGTCATTCTCCCAATGGGATCAGCTTGTTAGATAAGCCAATACAAATCCCTAACTTGATGAAATAATTCTCTTTACTCTTAAGTGTTGGCTGACAAGTAAAGACTTGTTGAGAATTGAAAATTAATCTTTATATCCTAGAGGATATATCACAGTAATTAAACTTGTTTTATTCCAGGGCATGCAGTTTAGCTATCTATTTTTTAACGTATTATTGGAATTTTATTTAACCTTTTTTATTTTTAAAAAAGACATAGAATTTGGACAAATGTATGAATTAAAGATGGTTATTTAGGCCTTTTGTATTATGCAAATATATATTTGTACCTTGGAAATTTTACCATAATTTATTTTATGTAAACTGCTGAACTATATATTACTGAGTACAAAGACCAGGGCTGCTTATATTCCAATCCAAATTAACTGCATGTTTGTACTCTGATCTTGCATTGAATCATTCTGTCAATATATATTCTATCTTTCCTTGGCTGGTTCTCTTTACAATAATAATGAAAAATGTATAGATAGATAAATATAGATAGAATATGTATTAGCATTTAAGTTAGATACTCAGTGAAGATGTTAGTTTGCATGATCTGTAATGTCTCTTCTTATAATTAAATTGGACAAGAAATTTTAAGTTATGCAAATTCATGCATTTATTGATGATTTTAAATGTATATTTCCCCTTTCTTTAGATACCTGTTAATGGTTATAGGATAACGCAATCTCTTTGGTTTATCTTCTTTGACCACTGACAATTATGTCTTGGTTTCTATAAAAATTATCTTTATTCCAATATTTCATGCATATAAATATAGTTTCCCAGGTTACCTAGATTTATAGCTTACATTGAACATTAAAATTTTATTTTACTTTACAGCATTTTAAAAATTTATCAGTTATATAGTTTTATAAAGTTTTAGGGATCCTTATTATTTATTTCTTAGTGATTAAGTATTACTCAGCTTGTGTCTATTTCTCTATATATGTATACATAAGTATGTAGGTAACTAGATAAATGTTAAAATCTCTTTCATTTTTAATTTTCCTTATTTTCCCAGATGTCAAAAATCATAAAATATCTTGCCTTCAAATATTATTAACAAAAATTCCCTAGTTCTCTAATAATATATAGGAAACTTTTAATGCCTTAGCATATAGACTGTAGTTAAAATTTACATATTAAGACAGATCTGTCAAGGTCTTCAAGCTTTTGGGATACATTTTTATTCTAAACAGAAATTATCTGATCCTTTTTTTTTTTTTCAGTTTTTCACCACTTAAGTTACCCATTTTTTTTCCTCTTCAATATCCACACATTGAGTAACATTTTATTTACCATCTTTTTCTTAGTTCCTCCTACAGACAATTCCTAATTTGCAAATAGTACTGCTGTAGATACAATTCTATAATTTTTTTGGTGATTTTTTTTCCCTCTGCTTCAGATCTATTATATAATGGAATACTTAGGGTATGCTCATGCTGTTACTAATCTAAATTATGCAGATCACTGCTTAGTGCATAGCACTTCTTTGCTCTACTACGCTTGGGAATTTAAGAGATTATTTATTTTGTAATTCAAAAGAGGAAAAGATCTGGAACTTTTCCCTACTTTTTATTCCCCTCCATATGCCTCTCCAAGATTTTGAAAATAATTGTGTAATACTGTGTCTTAATAACTGACTATATACTACATATGGCTATATAAAATCTCACTGAGTTAATATTCTAAAATATATTTAACTCATATATTTTAAGTCAATTAAATAATCACATATTTAGTATCATTGCCAATGGGTATATGTACTAAAAGTCATAGAATAAATGTCAATATATAAAAATTAAATAGCAAATAATTTCTCCAGAGACTGAGACTTTACATAAAACCTTATTTTTACATAAAATATCAATTGTACAACATTATCAGTAACTATTATATCTAAGTGTTTTATTTGTTTTATTTTTATTTGGGGGCCATGCCTGATAATTCTGGAGACTCTCCTGCCTCTGTGTTTGGGGTTAGTCCTAGCAATTATCAGAGGAACCAAGAAGTTGTAGGAATCAAACCTATACCTCCTGTATAGATACCATGTGCTCAGCTCTTAGAGCTACATCTCTAGACCCAGTTAATTTATTTTTAGCAAGACCATTTATTTAGTTGAAATTTCTAATCAGTTTGCATTTTCTCTATATCATCATTATTTATAGGCAAAGCAAAAGTATCTTTATTATCAGACAAGTCACCAAAATACCAAAATATGGAACTGCTATTAAAAAGTATTTTCCTCTTGCCACTTCTTATGTGAATCTTTTAAAAGAATATTCTGTCTAATTTCTCTCTTGATTAATAGTTTGCTATTCTATTTCTGAAAAATGAGAACATTCTGTTCTATTCATTCTTTCACTTTTTTTAGAAGCTGCAGAAAGGCCTAAATTAAACTCTTGAAAAAAATGAACTGTCATTCTTATAGTTATCAAATATACAACATTCCTGTGTTGACTGCTCATGGAGTTATGCCATGCTGATGAGAGTGATCAGTTCTGCATTCATATAAAACATCAAGGAAGGGAGTATGAAAAGTGGGTCAACACCACTCATTCACTTGATATTAAGGCTTAACTGAGTGAATCAGCAAGAGAAGAGAAAATATTATAATACCTGATTATGGTAGAATAAATAAAACAGAGTGTTCTTTGAGTCTAATAATAGTAGTATTATCAAACAGGTTCTTCAAAGCTTACATATATAAAATGAGGTTAAATTAATATATTCTTAACACAAGATATATATAGCTGAATACCTGTGTATAAAAGGAAACTTGATTTTTTCACTTAATTTAAATTTCTTATTTTTGAGTCACACCTGGTGATGCTCAGGGGTTACTCCTGGATATGTGCCCTGGGGTTGGTTTGCGGGGACCATATGGGATGCTGGGGGATCAAACCAAGGTTCGTCCTAGGCTATCTCGCGCAAGGCAGACACCCTAGGGCTTGCGCCACTGCTCCAGCCCCTAAATTTTATTTTTTATTAAAAGAAATGAGTGCTCGCTTCGGCAGCACATATACTAAAATTGGAACGATACAGAGAAGATTAGCATGGCCCCTGCGCAAGGATGACACGCAAATTCGTGAAGCGTTCCATATTTAAAAAAAAAAAAAAGAAAGAAATGAAAGCTGTTTTTCTTTTATTAAATTAAATAAAAGCTGTTGTTTTAATATTTAGACTTTTAGAATCTAATAATAAAGCCTTCTATTTATATTCATGTAAATATATTTGTCTGATTCTAATTTTATTTTTTCATAACTTAGATTATAAATTTCCTAAGAATAATCATTTCTGTTCATATTCCCAGAAAAACAAAAAGCAAAAATAAGGAAATTAAATAATAAACATATTTTGCTGTAATTGAGGTTCAAAGTTTAATCTCCTTATGAAAATAAGACACTGACAAGTGTATTCAAGTGGTTTGTAGCTAATAGATTGGTGTTATATAAGAAATCGATCATTTCTAAATTGAAATTAGTTTTATAATTCTTTGAATTATAGAATGCATGCTACAATTTTTGTACAATCTTTGTGTAGATAAACTCAATCTATAATCATAGTCAATATTATTGATCATTCATTTAAAACGTGGTATTGTTAACACCTGTATAAAAATAAGAAATTCTCATCACTGCTGGTGGGAATATTGTCAGGTTTAACCTTGGGTGAACAGTAAACTCAGAATTGAGCTGTCAGATGTCAAATGTCAAATCCACTTTGGGCTATAAATTCCCAAGACAGGAAATCATTCATTCAAAAAAAAAACAAACATATGCACACTACTATTTATTGCAATACCCAATACAATCGTTAAGAGTTGAAATCAACTTAGATGTACAACAAATGATGAGTGGATCATGAAGATATTGTGTCTGTATATATATACAAAATTGTGGTCAGAGTGATATCACAGTGGGTAGGGAGTTTGCCTTGCACATAAAGGAACCAGGCTTGATCCCTGGCATCTCATATGGTTCTCGGACCCTGCCAGGAATAACTTCTGAGCACAGAGTCAGAAGTAACCCCTGAGCATCGTTGGGTTTATAAATCAATCTATATATATATATATATATTTATATACAATGGAATCTACATAGATGTATTAAGGCACACATGTAATTTGCTGCAGCACAGATTGAATGGGAAGATATTCATATTAAGTGAAATAAGCTAGAAGAAACATAGAGGATGATATCATTTATATGTGATATTTAGAATGACTGCATGAGGGAATGCAATGGTTTACATGAGTTGATCAAGAATACTCTTGATGCCTGAATATAGTGAGGAGAAGGAAAGAAATAGAGTGTGTGTGTGAGGGTGGGGGAGAAAGTCAGATGTGAAAAATAGGGGACAATGTGTAAGGGCATTCAGTTACACTAGTGGAGTTATGAAAGAGAAAAAAATAAATATCCAAACTACAGAGTCAACAAAATTGAAGTCATGTAACCCAAATTTTATAAACAAAATTTAGAAAGGTGTCTATTACAATGGAAGAATGGGGCAAGGAGTGGGGAAAGGATGTAGGGATGACTCTGGGAACATTAATGGAGGTAGGTCGACCGTGGTGGTGGTACTGGTGCTAAAACATCGTATATCTAGAACTCAACAATGAATAATTGTGAATCACAATGCAAAGCCCAAAAACAATGAAATGAACAATATAGGAATACCTGGGGTATAGGCTGAGAGAAATTTGATTGTTGCACTGTACTATTTCTCTAAAAATCTAGAATAAAATAATCCTACTCTATGTGGCACCGAAGAGGAGGATTTGACATAAGCAACACCACTGAGTTACTGCATGACTGCAGCTTGAATGATCAAAGTCTAATAGCATAGGATATAATAAAAACAAAAGAATTTACTGAATGAGTGAGTGAGGTCCTTCAGAGAATTTGAGATATTCCTCAGTATGTGGTTTCTTTTACATTTCTGGGGAAACTGGTCAGTCTTTTCACATTTTGCCAGAAATCTTCAGCTTGTGGAATTAGAATTATCTAGCTTCTCAGAAAACTGAGTATTCAGCATTTAAGATTTGTTTATAAAACTTACTGAGGACCTTTCAATCCAATAGCTATTTTTTTAGTAAAGTAGGCACTCAATTAGAAAATTTAATGAGAAAATCATATCAATCAAAATAGCAGCAATAAATATTAACAAAATCCTTGTTAATAAATTAAAATATTGAAAACTAGATGAAGAAAAATGCTGATTTATAAAATATACAGTGCTAAAAGGAGTATAATCAGCATACATATCAATTGAATTCTATTGTTTTAAAATTCATATTTGACAGATATCAATTTTTATCAAGTTAATTTTTGCACAGTTACTTTATTTATTTTAAATTCTCATGATAGCAGTGGAGCTCTGGAGAAATTTACTCTGTGCTTCAGGATTTTCCTGTGGCCCACGTCAGGCACATACAAGGAAAGTTCCTTAACATCTGTCTCTGATTCTAAATTTAAATGTTAAAAACAATTCCAATAGTATCATCAATATTCTATTTTAGAATAAATCACTCTGGTAAATGTGTGCTGAAGAAAGCACATGTATTTTGAATAAATGTATATTTAAAAATACATATAAAAATAGAAATCCTTGGGCTCAGATCAATAATAGCACAACAAATAGGGTGTTTGTGTTTGTATTGCAAGCAGCTGACCCAGGTTTGATCCAGGTCCACTTAGCCTGTAAGAAGTGATTTCTGTGCACATAGCCAGGAGTAATCCGAGAGCCACTGGGTGTGGCCCAAAACAAAACAAAACAATAGAGATGCTTAAAATCATCAATGTTCAATGAGTGGTTTATTGATTAAACTTTAGTCTATAGTATTGCAAACAGGGATGTTGAGTAGACAAGCACATTAATGAAAATTAACAGCACTCAAGAAAAATAACTACATATTAACATAACTTCGCTAAATAACATATAGCATTTTTTGGAAAAAATGCATTTCTAATAACATGCTGTGCATGTAAAATTAAGTAAAAATAGATTTTCTTCAGTATAGTATGGAAATATATAAATTTATATGAGTTAAAATATAATGCTAAATAAAACAAAGGAAATGTTTTTATAATCAACTGGAAGAAAAGGAGGCAAAGAATTCTTAAATAAAGTGGAAAACCCAGAACCATGAAGGAAAAAAATATTGAATTTGGCCAAAATCAAATATAAACACGTGGGCCCCGAGAGATAGCACAGCGGCGTTTGCCTTGCAAGCAGCCGATCCAAGGACCAAAGGTGGTTGGTTCGAATCCCGGTGTCCCATATGGTCCCCCGTGCCTGCCAGGAGCTATTTCTGAGCAGACAGCCAGGAGTAACCCCTGAGCACCACCGGGTGTGACCCAAAAACAAAAACAAACGCAAATATATATATATATATATATATATAAAAACAATTGTCACATTTGAGGCAAGAAAGTAAAAGACAAAGCAAGTAAACATATTATAACACCTTTGAAAAGTTCAAATACATACTGTGATTAATATTTTGATAATAAAAACTATACTGTAACTATATTAACCTTTGCTATTTCCAGTTTACTACTAATTTAGAATTTTAACATATTTGGAGTAACATTAATGCTTTACACATTTAAAAATAATTTTTAGTTAGTTCTATAAGATATTATTATTTAGGGGCTAGAGCGGTGGCGAAGTAGTGTTTGCCTTGCATGAGGCTGACCTAGGACAGACTGGGGTTGGATCCCCCAGCGTCCCAAATGGTCCCCCAAGTCAGGAGCTATTTCTTAGCATCGAGCCAGTAGTAAGTAACCCCTGAGTGTCACTGGGTGTGGCTTAAAAACAAAAACAAAAATAAAAAAATTTTCATTTAGAAATAAGACATAAATTTGGGTGAAATCATAGCACTAATGCTGAATAATTACATGTGATCTACTCAGAGATTAAAACAAGTCCTATAGTCAAAGCATTTCTTACTTTACATACTTCATTTTTATTTTGTTTATAAAATATTTTTCATAACGCTGGTTTATAATTCATCCACAAGACAGAAAAAAATGGAAAGATTCTTTTTAACATATACTACTATAAATCATGATCTGAATGATTGCTTTATTCAATATTTCACAGGATTTCTCGATGCATACATATAATATTGTCCTATTTGTTGTCATTTCATATAACACCTTAATCCCTCAGAATTTTTTTCAGTATTTAGTGAGATGTTTAATTGATTTTTGTTATGTTTACTCATTTATTTAAATTAATCTTGTTTTTATTAAGGATCCCTTTAATATATTCTATTTTACTTACTATGTATTTATTCTTGAGCCTTTTTACATTTCTTTACTTATTGCAGCACTATCATTTTTAAATGTTTGGTTTTGGGTCACACCAAGCAGTGGTCAGATCTTACTCCTGGTTCTTTACTCAGGGATCATTCCTGAAGGTACTAAGGACAACTTACATGTTAGTGAGGATCTAAGTAGGTTTGCTATGTACAAGACAAGTGCCTTTAGTAGAATGCTCAACTAATCGTCTGCCTCCCAACGGTCTGTTTTAAAACACTCAGTAAGTACAGGTTCTGTTGTACAAATAAAAAGATACAGTTAACATAGGAATAGTTTCCTCAAAAGCATGCAGGAGCTAAGAAAAGTGTTTATAATATTTATAATAAGGGCTAGTAATAAATGATACTAAGATAAGCAAGAAGCAGAGATATTACTGGTTTTGTGTAGAATGACTGAAAAAATTTACAAATTCGCAATGCAAATACAGAGACACTCCTATATTCTTCAACATCTTCACACACTGAGCACATCATTGTTCCTTTGACAAATATGATAGCAACAGTTACAAAACCTATCATATGTTCTTTAAAGCTTCTAGACAAGTAATAAGGGAACTTCAAATTTTGTGTGTTTAAGATACATATGCTCAGAGCCAGAGATAGTATAATGGATTAGATGCATGCAGTGAATGGGTTCAATCCGTATCACTACATATAGTTCCCAAGTACTACTAGGAGTTACCCTTTACTACAGACAGGATAAAAGGTGGAGAGATCCACAGGGTATATGCCTATTTCCCCACTCACTAAAGAGCACCTCACAGATATCCCCCAAATACCTGATAAATGCAGGATTTTAATAGACCTGTGCATTTTATTATTTCTTTATTAGATTCTGCTGTGATAGTCAATGACTTTTGATGGGGGATAGATTGATCATAGCAAGTGGAAAAAATATCTCTTTATACCTAATCTGAAATAAGATACTAGTTTATTTTTATATTCCACTTAAATTCATGACATTATAAACAAGAGAAGGCTAATTAACAGTAAACTCATTAAACTAGCTAATACTTGTGATTCCCTTTACATTTTTTGCAAGAAGCACTGTCATATTGATACAACATAGCTACTTAAAATTACATTTAGATTACTTTATATCAATAGGCAATTCTGCATTTACCTTAGTCACACTGAAGTGCTTAATTGCCCCAGGTAGCTAGTAGTTACCAACTTTGGAAAACACCAAAAATTTCCAGCATCACATTAGCTCTCTATTAAATAGCAGTGATTTAGCTACACCATCTTAGAGATCACATTTTGAAATTGCTTAATAATGACATATTCTTAGTAAGTAAGCAACATGCATGATATGCTCGAACATGAGACAGACATTGGAATTGCAAAGAGTTCAACAGTCTCTTCCTTGATATTCTCCAAATCACATTGGTAGACAAATGTGATCCAACTATAGTTCTTTGGAAAAATAATAATGATAATGATCATAAATAGCAAAAAATACATAACGTGGCCCCCAAGAGATTATCATACTTTTTATGGTGTCATTTTTTGCATATTTATAATTGTAGTTTTCTGCAGTTAGATATAGATTGCTCTACATTAGCTATTTTCCCAATATTCTATGAGTTAGTCTTGATTTTTGGCCTCAACATTTTCAAATCTTACTGCTGATTTTATAACCACCCACACAGGCCCAAAGCTGCTGTCTTGGCAGCATATATCAGAATTACAATTTCTGCTAATTCCTTTTAGATAATAACAGTGTCAGGAGTGATCTATTCAAATCTTCTTAGTCTTTGTTAGCTAATGAAAAAATAGAAAATCTTGACCTAGAATTCTTACCGTTTCATCTTGTACAAAATAACTACTGTTAATATTATCTTCAAAACAAACTAATTCTTTACTATTTGAAATTTCCACTTATAAGAATCATCTGAAGAATCTAGTTTTATCACGGTGTGAAAGAAAACTAACTCTGATTATGTGTTAATGTCCATATGTCAGAAAGCTTTGGAGGCATATTACTATGTATGAAAAAAATCAAATATTTGCCCCTATAATGGATCACTTTCCTCATAGTTAATAAGAACAATTATATTTCTAACTTGCAAATACAACAAAAACTCACTGCATCTTTTCTGTAGAGTCATACCCACTTTGTGGATTGTTTTTGTTCTACATTGCTTTTAATGTTTTAAAGTAAATAGGAAAAAATGTATTTTGTAAATGGATGTTTAGTACTATTTATTTAGAACATTTTTCTATGTAGCACAAGTATATTTAATGGGTAGCTTTTTATTCATAATGATTCCTAAAGTTACCACCATTAAATATGGGGGTAAATTAGAATCTCATCCAAAGATAAAAATGAAGAATAAAGTATAATTGCATTTGAGAGGTTTTTTGTTTTCTATTGTCCAGATTTACCTGAATTATATCGTCTGATTGAAGGACACTCATTACAGCTGTTATTAACAAGTGGGGTCAACCAAAGAACTAATGTCATGCTGACTGCTGCTTCCTGTTAGTTGTTGAACCATTATTGTGCTTCCTAATTAATGAAAAATCTGCTTTGGCTGATTCCACATACTCCTTTTCTCTCACTAACTAATAAAGGTTTTCACTTCATCCAGGCATAGGCAATCTCAGGGCTCTGGCTCTAATATTTCAATGTCAAAACGAGTGAACATGAGTATTCACCGGCATGATTTAATCATCACGGCTAACATATGACATATCACCTAGTGAATTTGAAAATCAAATGACAATTTTCAACAGCTTTTAAAGGCATTTTAATCTTCACATAGATGGAAGAAATATCCCAAGGCCTAAAAGAGGAGAAAACAAAGGAACTGGACTAGCCTTGAGGGTAAGAAACAAATCTACCTACTCTACTTTTCTTCAATTGCTCAATTGGAGAAAAATAGCTTATTTTGTGCTTTGCAAGGCTAGCCTAATTTTCTGAGCAAAACTTGGTTCAAAGTAGGGCCCGGAGAGATAGCACAGCATTGTTTGCCTTGCAAGCAGCCGATCCAGGACCAAAGGTGGTTGGTTCGAATCCCGGTGTCCCATATGATCCCCAGTGCCTGCCAGGAGCTATTTCTGAGCAGACAGCCAGGAATAACCCCTGAGCACCGCCAGGTGTGGCCCAAAAACCAAAAAAAAAAAAAAAAAAAGGAAAGAAAACACAGAAAATGCCAACCTAGAACAGGTGGGAACAGATCATAGATTTAATATCAACACACAAAGAATTGAGATAACACAAGGGTCAGCCATTTCCATAGTGAAATAGTTTTATAATTTCAGCTCTGTACATGCTGAGCACTTACCCATTTCATGAATTTTATTTCATTTATTTTTAATTATCATTATTATTTTGTTTTGGGTCCTCAACTAGTAGTTCCGAGGGCTTATTTCTAGCTCTGTGCTCAGGCATCAGTTAGGCTCAGGGGTCCATATTATGTGCTGAGAATAGAACCTAGTTTAGTCACATGCAAGGCAAGAGTCCTACCTGCTGTCTTATCAATCAGGTCAGAACTTAGTTTGTACTGAAATTCATGAGCTGTAAAGTCACAGAATATGTTAAACAAAGTGTGGTGCAGCCACACCTAATCTAGACTGGGAATAGTCACTTTGAACTGAATACCACACAACAAGGAGCAGCATCAGTTCAAGGCTGTCTCCACTCTATCCCAGCAGGCTAACTTCTATACATTGCTCTTCAGATTTTCAATTAGACAAATCTATGTTTTTGTTGGGTTGGGCATAACCATCGAATTTATTTCGGTTTCTTGACGGGGTGTGTTCTAATTGCTATTAGATTAAAGATTTACCTAGGATACTTTCTACTGACTGAATGTTTCCTGCATTTGTATTAAACTCCTAAATGGTGACCTTTAGGAGTAAGTATATACCTTGCAGCCAAAATTCTGAAGAGTTTCAGCTTTCTAGGATATCGGTAATAAACTTAAGGACTACAGAGATGATTTGCTTAATTTAAAATCCACACCAGCATGTACGTTTTCTTGTTGTTCTTTTAGAATGGAGAATAGATAACCAGGAGACTGGAATTGCACCAAGCCAGGAGAAAGGCACTAACACAAGAAATTTCAATATGTGTTTACTGTTATATTGAAACAATTTAACACTTAAAAAAAAGTGGCTAAATTATGGGCAATTGGGGAAGGTATAATGAAAGAATCCTTAAGGTTTGAGAACTATAAAAGTACTTTATGGAGTGCGTACAATGCAGATAAAATAGAAATTTTCTGCAATTAAAACTTGAAACTGTACACAGCACAAGCTATTACTGAAAAAAATTCTGAGTTAATGGAATTTCTTTCTTTGAAATACTTTAATGACTCTACGTATGAACTACCCTCCCAGTGTTTTAATCGTGGTTATCTTTTTTCAAATAATGCTAAAAAGCTTATCTTCAAGACCTACCTATTCAGGGCAGCTGCTAGTTGAGAGAATTTCTAATTGATGACCATTCAGATTATGGATTTTGTTTTAACCAAAAATTAACTAATTTATCAGGATTTATTTGTAAAATATATCCTATCACAGTAATTACATCCCATATGTATATGCAAATTTATGGGAAATGTATGTAAAACATCTTCATAGCTAAAATAAAATTTCACTTACATTATAAAAATAATAAGAACACTTACTTATTTAAAAATGTAGATATTTGAGGGGCTGTAGAATAGCACAGCTGTAAGGCATTTGCCTTGCATGCATCTGACCCAGTAAGGACTTAGGTTCAATCCCTAAGTCCCATATGGTCTCCCTTGCCAGGAGCAATCTCTGAGCACATAGCCAAGGTTAAGCCCTTAGAATCACTGGGTGTGGCCCAAAAACCACCACCACCAACAAAAACCTACACCTCCCCCAAAATGTAGATTTTGTTTTTGTTTGTTTTCTTTTGGTTTGGTTTTGGGTCACACCCAGAAGCACTCAGGGGTTACTCCTGGCTCTGTCCTCAGAAATCGCTCCTGGCACGCACAGGGACAATAGGGGGATGCCGGTTTTTGAACCACCGTCCTTGTGCATGCAAACCTCCATGCTATCTCTCTGGCCCCCCAAAATGTAGATTTTTAAAAAGTAGATTAATGAGCTATTTGTAGAACTTCTAAAAAAACTGTCTCTAACACTCAGAAAATCAGTGAGTCATAGTAAGGAAAAGTTCTAATTATTTCCTAGGTAGGCAAATGTTGTGGTTCCTTGCTTGTGGGTGCAGTTACTTTGGTATTTTTTTTACTTACTACTCTTTTCTGTTTATTTCTTCTCTGGTCCTCCTATTTGCGCTATAGTTTGTCAGGATTTTCATAAATTCCATAGGTAACTTCAGAAAAAATATGCTTGAGAAAACACATTGTATGTGTACTATTAATAATACACTAGTATTAACGTTATTCTTTACCCATTTCAGTTTTGAAAATTCTCTTTACCTCTCCCACTTCTTTTGTAATTGTATTGATGACTGGGGAATCAGACATACTTGATTGTGATGCTTCCACACATATATGTTGGGGGCTGTGCAACTAGCACTAGTGACCACACATTTTACTTTTTTTTTTTTTTTTTTTTTTTGGTTTTAGGGTCACACCCAGCAGTGCTCAGGGGTTACTGCTGGCTCCATGCTCAGAAATCGCTCCTGGCAGGCACGGAAGACCATATGGGATGCCAGGACTTGAACCAATGACCTTCTGCATGCAAGGCAAATGCCTTACCTCCATGCTATCTCTCCAGCCCCAGATCACACATTTTAATACCTCACTTTCACACACTTTGTTGTAGTGACAGGGATTCCCAGAAATATTCAATATATGTGGAGATCCAATACACTTTCTCAAATTTGCAAGGGGATTTTCCATAAAGTTATCTCCAGATCACCTCAATAGTCTTTTGGCACAAAAGGAAAATTTTGCAAGTAACAAGTTATGTAAGTTAGAGAAAATTAGTAGCAAATTACTTTTTCATTGTGTAGGAGACTCTTTTTCTTGGAAAGTGCATTTTAACAGTGGCTAGTGACTTCATAGCAGTAGACTTCAGCTGTATGTTTTGGATATATTGTTTCTATGTGATAGTTAAACTAAATCTCTTTCTCCTTAAAGTGCTGAGCTATAAGTAATTCTATCCTGAGTATGATCAGAAAGGGGATTCATTTGTTTTCAGTCTGACCAATACTTAGTTATATTAAAGGTACAAATATGGAAATTTGTGTACTGATAGGTCTATAATTAAGAATAGACAATTATTTTAATAATTATAGTTAAACAAAACAATGTATAATTAGTTATTTCTGTACTAATATATTATTTCTAAATGGAAGAAACCATTTTACAAATGCGTATGAAATAAACTAACTGCCTTCCTTTGAGGTTGCATTTTTTAGTTTACCACTCTAATTTCTATATTTTTTAAAATATTTATCCTTTAGGAAAGTACAAATTGCTCTCAATAAATTACTGTGTTAAAGCTCAAATACTGCTATATATAGAATGTATCTATTTAGTTGGGTGGTTCTTGATTTTAGAAAACAATATGATGATCCTACTAACACAAGTTAATATATTTATAGATTTAGATGGTAGCCATAAATATTTTTCCCCAAAACTACTACTTGTTTTCTTATTTAATATTGAACTATGGCCCTCTGCAATTAGAAAACCTTCCTGTTTAGAATAAATAAGCTATATATGAAATTTTTATGTTAAAAAATTTCAAGGGAATTATAAGGATTATTTTCACTGTTACTATATAGCCATTATTATAATTACAATTATTTATAATAAAAAACAGTATATATGAATACTAACGTGTTTTATATTTTGCCATTTCTCTGGGATGAGAATATTCACGTTTTAAAAAGCATGTGTTTACTTCTGATTTAGATTTAAATTAGAAGAGAATGTTGTTTGTTCAGATGTAAAAAAATCTCTAAAATATATCTGGATATTTATAAAGCATCAGATATAAACATTCCACATCAATTCTCCTAGAGAATGACTTCTCTAGAGAAAAAGAATCAGTTTGTAAGTCATCATGTACAGGACACAGGCAAAATTTCTAGCAGTATGTGATTTCTTCAAGTTCTCTGTCTTCTCTCCTAAATTAGGTCATGATGAGAGTATCTGGTAGAACCTGGAGAAATTTTATTTTCCTTGAAAAAAGTTGAACTTATGTGACAGTTCTTTCAAATCACCAGAATCACCTCTTTTTCCAGCGTGATATTTATTTGCCATCAAATTCTAGGAAAACAAAAATTACTTGTTTCCAAATACCATGAAATATCTAGGGATTTAATATAAAGACAAAGTCAACATGGCCAAAGTAGAAAAGAACTAGCTTGTCAATGCCAGTATAATTCATTAAGGTTTTGCATAAGTAAAAGAAGAAGAGGAGCATAAACTCAGGACCTTGAATGAGGTAGTTTATGCAAGAATAAAGCAAATGTATTGAATAAAAATTTCCCACTATTTAAACGGATGCAGTGGAGCCTTCAAAGAAAGAGGTCTATTCACCCAAATTTTAACAATCAGAACTTAAAATGAGCATGTTATACTGGCAGGCTGGAGAGCCGGGGTGTTGGCATGGGATGCACTCTGGAAACATTGGGGAGGGAAGTTGACACTGCTGGTGGGATTGGCCCTGAAACATTGTAAGTCTGAAGCCAACTATGAAGAATGGTTTCAGTAAAAAAAAAAAAAAAAAAGAAGTCTATATAGCACTTTTAGGAGGAAACTTACAACATATTTCTGGACTGTTTTGGGTGAGAAACTTTTACTTTCTATAGTTAGTCCTGGTAGGGTTTTAGCAGAAGATGTGTAGTCAGTCTGGTGGAAAAAGTAAATCATAAACTATTCTGTCAATCATATAAAAAGATATGAAATAAATAAAATAATTTGAATCAACAATTAAAGGTTCTGAACCACTCATGCATAGTTAATACAATGCACTCCCAGGAAGAGAGAAGGGAGCTGATGCTAGGAATTTGGAGGCATATGCATAAAATAAATATTTTGAAAGGCAGGAATTATGTATGGAACAGAATGAGAAACCAAAGGATCCTCCAGAGTTTCCTGGTCATAACTGATTAACTTAGTGGTTGCTTCTCCAGTTAGCCTTTGAAAGGAGATTTAAGCTAGGAATCTTTCTAGGATACATTTGCTAGACCACTTCAATAATCACAGCCGCTCATGATCCATAATCAGGAAATAAAAGGATATATTTAGTTGTTTTGTTCTGCACATCAGGGTACCACAGCAAGTAGCCCAGTGAATTCTTTTTAATCTCATTGTTCTTATTCTTTTACTACTTTGTTTTCCTCTGGTCTTCATTCACCCCTATGCCATTCAATTATGCAAATTGTTTCCAATTCCAAAGATATCAAGTTCTCACCCTGGGAACTGATGCAATGGTCTCGTATGTACTAGGCTGAATGGAACAGGGTGTGTGTGTGTGTATGTGTGTGTGTGTGTATATGTGTGTGAGAGAGAGTTTGCATGTGTGTTTTCTGTGCATGTGTTATTTCAAAAGTTCCAAATTAAAGAAAATAACTTCCTTCCTTCCTTCCTTCCTTCCTTCCTTCTTTCCTTCCTTCCTTCCTTCCTTCCTTCCTTCCTTCCTCCTTCCTTCCTTCCTTCTTCCTTCCTTCCTTCCTTCCTTCCCTCCTTCCTTCCTTCCTCCTTCCTTCCTTCCTTCCTTCCTTCCTTCCTTCCTTCCTTCCTTCCTTCCTTCCTTCCTTCCTTCCTTCTTTCCTTCCTTCCTTCCTTCCTTCCTTCCTTCCTTCCTTCCTTCCTTCCTTCCTTCCTTCCTCCTTCCTTCCTTCCTTCCTTCCTTCCTTTCTTCCTTCCTTCCTTCCTTCCTTCCTCCTTCCTTCCTTCCTTCCTCCTTCCTTCCTTCCTTCCTTCCTTCCTTCCTTTCTTCCTTCCTTCCTTCCTTCCTTCCTTCCTTCCTTCCTCCCTCCCTCCCTCCCTCCCTCCTTCCTCCTTCCTTCCTTCCTTCCTTCCTTCCTTCCTTCCTTCCTTCCTTCCTTCCTTCCTTCCTTCCTTCCTTCCTTCCTTCCTTCCTTCCTTCCTTCCTTCCTTCCTTCCTCCTTCCTTCTTTACTTTCTCTTCCTTCTCACTTTCTTTTTGTCTCTTTCCCTTTATATCTTTCTCTCCTTTTTTTCTTTCTCTACATCTGGAAATACTCAGGTGTTATTATTATAAGCAGAAGGAGGCCATGTATATGAGGCCTAGCATGCATGCAAACCACAAGCTCTAGTCTTTGGAGCTATTTCTCTAATCTTGGATCTGCACTTTTACTTATTCTTCAGATTTGCATTTAAATTAATGTTTTGCGAGGAGCGGGGGGCTCGTCCCGCGCGCGCCCCGCCTCCGCCTCCGCCCAGCGGGCTGCCTGTTTGCTCGCTCGCTCCTTCGCTCGTTCGCTCGCTCTCCTGCCCGCCTGCCCGCCCGCCCGCGCGCTCCCCGGCTCCCTCCCCGACTCCGCCGCACGCTGCAGCCGGCTGGAAGACGGCGGGGACTGACTGCGGCGCGCTGCTGGACGACGAGCTGTCCTCCTTCTTCCTCAACTACTTCGCCGACGGGCAGAATTGAGGTTGAACATGGCGTGTCCTTGGATTACCAGAGAAGATAAAGAATCCTGATAACGGTCTGCCTTGCAAGCGCTAGCGTAGGACGGACCGCGGTTAGATCTCCCAGCGTCGTGTGTGACACCAGGCGGGGAAAATCCGCGAAAGTACATCGGCCCAGTGGGGCTCAGCTGTGAAAGACTGTGAGTGTGACCTGTCCATGTCTGTCTACTGTCCTCTTGCGTGAAACTCTTGCGAGTGGGGCAAAAAGAGCCTCCAGAAACCTCGCTCGCCCAGACGCCATTTTCAGGGAGGGACTTCAGAGCATAAAAACCGGCTATCCTTTGCAAAAGCTGGCTCCCTGTGTGTGACACCAGGCGGGGAAAATCCGCGAAAGTACACCGGCCCAGTGGGGCTCAGCTGTGAAAGACTGTGAGTGTGACCTGTCTATGTCTGTCTACTGTCCTCTTGCGTGAAACTCTTGCGAGTGGGGCAAAAAGAGGCTCAGAGGAGCACGGCCGCTCCGCTTCGCTACGCGGCCATGCACTCTTTCTAAGGAAAGAACTCCATTGCAACAAGAAGGAAAAATCACACTAAGAACGGCTCTATATCACAGAAGCAAACATTTCTCTCTGGACTGTCTTCTCTGTTGCATGCTCGGGCCTAAGATTTGACCCAGTGTGAGGCTTCATCTACGGAGGACTCCCCTCCCTTAGAGGCAAGTCAGCCCATCCAGAAAGGGAGGAGCCAGAGGAGTGTGCTGCCTACATCATATAGACAATGAATACCACCACAACACGTAGAAAAACCCACAATACAAGTGTGACAATGGGGAAACAACGCAGGCCAGCATCAGACATAGAGAATGAAGATGACAATTCTGAGGACCAGATAATGACTGAACAACTAATCAACCTCTCAGATAAGGACTTTAGACTAGCAATATGGAAGGTGCTCAACAGACTCCAATAAACCATGGATCGAGTTGAACAGAACACTAATAAGAACCAAGAAAATATGAAGGCAGAAATGACAAAACTCCAAACTGAAATAACATGTCAACTAACAGGACTGAAAAAGTCAGTAAACGAAGTGAATGACAAAATGGATAAGCTCTGGGACAGGGTATCAGAAGCTGAGAATAGACTTGGTGCTGTGGAAGATGAGATACATAACAATTCCATACAGCAGGAGAGATTGGACAAAAAACTTAAAGCAAATGAGCAGACAATGGAAAAATTAGTCAAAGAATGGGAACAGACGAAAATAGAAGTCTATGATAAGATCAACAGAAACAACTTAAGAATCATTGGAGTCCCAGAGACCCAGGAAGAAAATTTCCAGGAAGAATCAATGGTCAAGAACATCATTAAAGAGAAACTTCCAGAGCTAAAGAATATATGTGATCAAATCCTGCATGCCCGAAGAGTACCAACCAAAAGAGACCCCAGAAAAACCACCCCAAGACACATCCTAGTCACAATGACAAATCCCACAGATAGAGACAGAATTCTGAAAACAGCAAGATCAAAAGGGGAAATCATGTTCAAGCAAGCTTCTCTGAGATTTACAGCAGACCTGTCACCAGAAACACTCAATGCCAGAAAGCAGTGGTGGGATATTGTGACAAGACTGAATGAAATGAATGCTTCACCCAGAATACTATACCCAGCAAAACTCACTTTCTGGTTTGATGGAAGAATACATGGTTTCACAGACAAAAAACAGCTCAGAAACTTCACAGACACAAAACCAGTCTTAAGAGAGAAACTGAAAGACCTAATCTAAGACAAGACTACCCAAAAGACACACCAAATTTTGAAATAAAGATGGCGTTAAATCCCAGGACAATTCTTTCTCTCAATGTCAATGGACTAAATGCACCAGTTAAGAGACACAGAGTGGCTAAATGGATCAAAAAACTCAATCCAACCTTCTGCTGCCTACAAGAAACGCACCTGAATAGTCAGAACAAACATAGACTCAAAATAAAAGGCTGGAGAAAAGTTATCCAAGCAAACAACACCCATAAAAAAGCTGGAGTGGCCATACTAATATCAGATAATGCAAACTTTATACTCAGGAAGGTTGTAAGGGACAAAGATGGACATTTTATATTAATCAAGGGGTACGTAGAGCAGGAAGAATTCACTCTCCAAAACATATATGCACCGAATGAGGGGCCAGCAAAATATTTAATACAACTGTTGACAAATCTGAAAAATAATATCAACAACAACACAATAATTGTGGGGGACCTTAACACGGCTTTGTCAACACTGGACAGGTCAACCAGACTGAAACCCAACAAGAATATACTAGACCTGAGGAGAGAAATGGAAGAAAGAGGCCTAGTGGATATATATAGGACACTCCATCCCCAGAAACCTGGATACACATTCTTCTCCAATGTACATGGGACATTCTCCAGGATAGACTACATGCTGGCACATAAAACATACCTCCATAAGATCAAGAGGATAGAAATTTTGCAGACTACCTTCGCTGACCACAAGGCTCTGAAATTATTTGTGAACTCCAAAGGGACTCAGAAGAAACACTTTAACACCTGGAAGTTAAACAGCCTCATGCTCAATAACCAGTGGGTCCGAGATGAAATCAAGGAGGAAATAAAAAGGTTCCTGGAAACAAATGACAATAAAGACACAAACTCTCAGAACCTATGGGACACAGCAAAAGCAGTACTGAGAGGAAAATTTATAGCTTTGCAAGCACACATCAGGAAGGAAGAAGGAGCTTACCTGAGTAGCTTAATGACACAGCTAATAGAACTAGAAAATGCTCAACAAAAGGACCCAAGAATAGGAAGACAGAAGGAAATAACAAAGCTGAGAGCAGAAATCAACGAAGTGGAAACTCAAAAAACAATCCGAAAGATCAACGAAAGCAGAAGTTGGTTCTTTGAAAAAATGAACAAGATTGATAGACCACTGGCAAACCTAACAAAGAAAGAGAGAGAGAGAAACTTGATAACTCGTATCAGGAATGAAAAAGGAGAGATCACTACTGATATGACAGAGATTCAAAGGGTAATCAGAAACTACTTTGAAAAACTCTACGCCACTAAAAATGAGAACCTGGAAGAAATGGATAAATTCTTGGACTCTTATAATCTTCCACGGTTGAAGGAAGAGGATGTAGCATATCTAAACACCCCCATCACCATTGATGAAATTAAAACAGTAATCAAATGTCTGCCGAATAACAAAAGCCCAGGTCCAGATGGATTCACTAATGAATTCTATCAAACTTTCCAAGAGGAACTACTGCCAATCTTGGCAAGACTCTTTCATGAAATTGAACAAACAGAAACACTTCCAAATAGCTTTTATGAAGCCAACATCACCTTGATACCTAAACCAGACAGAGACGCTACCAAAAAAGAAAATTACAGACCAATATCACTGATGAATGCAGATGCAAAGATCCTCAACAAAATCCTGGCAAATAGGATTCAATGCCTCGTTAAGAAGATCATCCACTACGATCAAGTAGTTTCATCCCAGGAATGCAAGGCTGGTTTAACATCCGTAAATCTATCAACATAATACACAACATCAATAACAAGAAAAATAAAAACCACATGATCATATCAATAGATGCAGAGAAAGCATTTGATAAGGTCCAACACCCATTCTTGATCAAAACTCTCAGCAAGATGGGAATGGAGGGAACCTTTCTCAATATAGTGAAGGCCATCTACCACAAGCCAGTGGCAAATATTATCCTCAATGGAGAAAAACTGAAAGCCTTCCCTCTAAATTCTGGCACAAGACAAGGCTGTCCTCTCTCACCACTCCTATTCAACATAGCACTGGAAGTACTTGCTATAGCGATTAGGCAAGAAAAGGATATCAAGGGAATCCAGATAGGAAAGGAAGAAGTCAAGCTCTCACTGTTTGCAGATGACATGATACTCTACTTAGAAAACCCTAAAGACTCTATCAAAAAGCTTCTAGAAACAATAGACTCATATAGCAAGGTGGCAGGCTACAAAATTAACACACAAAAATCAATGGCCTTTCTATATACCAATAGTAATAAGGATGAAATGGACATTAAGAAAACAACCCCATTCACAATAGTACCACACAAACTCAAATATCTTGGAATCAACTTGACTAAATATGTGAAGGACCTATACAAAGAAAACTATAAAACTCTGCTCCAAGAAATAAGAGAGGACACACGGAAATGGAAACACATACCCTGCTCATGGATTGGCAGGATTAACATCATCAAAATGTCAATACTCCCCAAGGCATTATACAGATTTAATGCCATCCCTCTAAAGATACCCATGACATTCTTCAAAGAAGTGGATCAGACACTTTTGAAATTCATTTGGAACAATAAACACCCTCGAATAGCTAAAGCAATCATTGGGAAAAAGAATATGGGAGGAATTACTTTTCCCAACTTTAAACTGTACTACAAAGCAACAGTTATCAAAACAGCATGGTATTGGAATAAGGATAGGTCCTCAGATCAGTGGAATAGGCTTGAATACTCAGAAAATGTTCCCCAGAGATACAACCATCTAATTTTTGATAAAGGAGCAGGAAATCCTAAATGGAGCAGGGAAAGCCTCTTCAACAAGTGGTGTTGGCACAATTGGATAGCCACTTGCAAAAAATTAAACTTAGACCCCCAGCTAACATCATGTACAAAGGTAAAATCCAAATGGATTAGAGACCTCGATATCAGCCCCAAAACCATAAGATATATAGAACAGCACATAGGCAAAACACTACAGGACATTACAGGCATCTTCAAGGAGGAAACTGCACTCTCCAAGCAAGTGAAAGCAGAGATTAACAGATGGGAATATATTAAGCTGAGAAGCTTCTGCACCTCAAAGGAAATAATGCCCAGGATACAAGAGCCACCCACTGAGTGGGAGAAACTATTCACCCAATACCCATCAGATAAGGGGCTAATCTCCAAAATATACAAGGCACTGACAGAACTTTACAAGAAAAAAACATCTAACCCCATCAAAAAATGGGGAGAAGAAATGAACAGACACTTTGACAAAGAAGAAATACGCATGGCCAAAAGACACGTGAAAAAATGTTCCACATCACTAATCATCAGGGAGATGCAAATCAAAACAACGATGAGATACCACCTCACACCCCAGAGAATGGCACACATCACAAAGAATGAGAATAAACAGTGTTGGCGGGGATGTGGAGAGAAAGGAACTCTTATCCACTGCTGGTGGGAATGCTGTCTAGTTCAACCTTTATGGAAAGCGATATGGAGATTCCTCCAAAAACTGGAAATCGAGCTCCCATACGATCCAGCTATACCACTCCTAGGAATATACCCTAGGAACACAAAAATACAATACAAAAACCCCTTCCTTACACCTATATTCATTGCAGCTCTATTTACCATAGCAAGACTCTGGAAACAACCAAGATGCCCTTCAACAGACGAATGGCTAAAGAAACTGTGGTACATATACACAATGGAATATTATGCAGCTGTCAGGAGAGATGAAGTCATGAAATTTTCCTATACATGGATGTACATGGAATCTATTATGCTGAGTGAAATAAGTCAGAGAGAGAGAGAAAAACGCAGAATGGTCTCACTCATCTATGGGTTTTAAGAAAAATGAAAGACACCCTTGTAATAATAATTTTCAGACACAAAAGAGAAAAGAGCTGGAAGTTCCAGCTCACCTCAGGAAGCTCACCACAAAGAGTGATGAGTTTAGTTAGAGAAATAACTACATTTTGAACTGTCCTAATATTGAGAATGTATGAGGGAAATGTAGAGCCTGTTTAGGGTACAGGCGGGGGTTGGGTGGGGAGGAGGGAGATTTGGGACTTGGGTGATGGGAATGTTGCACTGGTGATGGGTGGTGTTCCTTTTATGACTGAAACCCAAACACAATCATGTATGTAATCAAGGTGTTTAAATAAAAAATATTATGCATTAAAAAAAATTAATGTTTTGCAATTTACCTTTCTTATTGATCCTACTGATTTGGTGCAACTATGGTATTTTTTCCCCAGTGATGGTGGTAATTTATTGTTTTCAGGGTTAGGGTCACATTAGCAATGCTCAGGCTCTACCCTCAAGGAAAATATGAGGTTCTGGGGATTGAAGCTGAGTGGATACTTGCAAAGCAATTGTCCTACCCACTGTACTATTTTTATGAACCCTTGTTGAATACTTTTTTTCTTATCCACAAACTAGGAATGTATTTTTAAATATTTGACTAGTTGAATTTTCCCTGATTCTATATGTACCTACATAATAACATTTATTTTATTTATTGGTACATAGGGTCTTCAATACTTGTTTTATGGATATGCAAAAAAAAAAACCTGGCTTATCTCTGAATTAAGTTCCATTCATATGTCACCTTCTCTATAAAGTTATATTATATACTTATATTTTTCCAGGTGGGAAAATTATCTTCTTTTAAGTCCCTAAAAATTTCTTATTAAGTGCTGGAGCTATAGAAAAAAGGTAATTCCTTGCATGAAGCTGACCAAGATTTGATCCTTAGCAGCCTATATGGTTGCCAGACAAGAGTAATAACTGACAGAAGAGCTAAGAATAAGTCTTGACAAAAGAGAGGAGTGCTGGAAGTTACAGCTCACCTCATTAAGCTCACCACAAACAGGGAATGAGTTTAGTTAGAGAAATAACTACTTTGTGATCTATCCTAACAATGAGAATGTCTGAGGGAAATAGAAAGCCTGTCTAGAGTACAGGCTGGGGTGGGGTGGGGAGGAGGGAGATTCGGGACACTGGTGTTGGGAATGTTGCACTGGTGATGGGTGTGTTCTTTACATTACTGAAACCCAACTACAATAATGTTTGTAATCAAGGTGTTTTAATAAAATACAAAAAAAAAAAAAAAAAGAATAAGTCTTGAGCACCACCCAAGTTTGGCCTCAAATACCAAAAAAATTTTATAAAGTTATTTAATAATTACTGTTTCCCTGCATGTGGCTGAACATTGCTTTATCCTGACATTGCACATGATTTTCTGAAAACCACAAGATATGCTTCCTAGAAAACCTCCACATAAAAACATACAAAAATGTTAAATATAATTAACAGAAAACTAATAAAAATGTTCAAGTATGTTTTGCTACTTTTTGATTTGAAATATCTCAAGTTGGCAAATATTTAAACATACAGGATTTATGTATAACCATCATGAATATTAATGTATAAATGTTACTGATAGGTAGCAACAGAGAAGGAATTATTAAAAAATTTGCCTATCTGAACTTTATTTACTCAATATTAAAACTAATCCCAGAGTTCCACCATATGTAATAGTATGTTTCATATACAATATAATGTAGAATAATATCATATAGAATAATTATAAATAATATAGAATGCAATTCTATTTTAATCTGTGAGAAAAATTATATTTGTGTGCTTCATAATTTTGTAATTATTTATGAACAATAAATACTTCATTTAAAAGTATTTGAAATGTGAAAATAACTCAGACATGCAAAAAAATTTTGTTTTGTTTTGGGGCCACACCCAGTGATGCTCAAGTGTTACTGCTGGTATATGCTCAGAAATCGCCCTTAGCTTTGAAGACCATATGGAACACCGTGGGGATGGAACTTTGGTCTGTCCTAGGCTAGTGCACACAAGGCAGATTTCTTATGCCCTGCTCTACTGCTCTGGCCCCATGCAAAGAATTTTTTAAAAAACTGTAATAATTGAAGAATTACTAAAATATATTGCAAGTCTCTACTATTAGACATATTTCAATGAAAAATCTTGATATTTATTAACATATGTTACATTAAAAGAGAAAAACAATATGCCAATTTCTCTACATTACAAAATATGAAGTCCAAATATAACTAATTGATAAATAATTTTGAATTCTGGGTTCTAAACTTTGCAGAAGTAGTGCTAACAATCTCTAGGTTAGTTACGGGGTTAAAGCTCAGTGTTCTTGAATATTAACTGGATATAACAGTTAATATTTATATTAAAATTAACTGTAGTAGAAAGTTACACTTTTACAAAACTAATCAGTTAAGAAAAAGATAGATGATGGCAAAGTAATTAACGGGTTGGTATCAAATATACCTGCTCAAATCTTGGCTTTGTCACTAATTAAAATTAAAATCTCTGATCAAATTATTTCTTTATAACTTTATTTTTATTAATAGTAAGATGGGCTTAGCAATGTGCACAATTTAAAATATTACATAAAATAGAGGTAAGATGGTCCCTTGAGCCTGCCAGGAGCGATTTCTGAGCATAGAGCCAGGAGTAACCCCTGAGCACTGTTGGTGTTACCCAAAAACCAAAAACCAAAAAAAAAAAAAAATAGAGGTAATACCTTTAGAGTATATAGCTTGAACCATAGCTTAAAATAGGTGCTCTATGTTTTTGACTAACATTCAAAATAATGTTAAATATAACGAAAGACTTTATTCCAGGCTCCAGTCTAGGAGCAACATAACAACCAAGAATACCAACTACAGAAGATGGATTAAAACGACACTGAAGAAACATAACATAACTGCTAGAACCACAAAGAAAGACTTCATAAACTCCATTCCCTGAGCTGCACAGCCACAAAGATTTCTAGAAACAGAGGTCTGATTTTACCATCCAAGACAAAGCAGAAGTGTTCCGCACACCACGAAAGCAGCAAGGGGAGAGTAAATGATCATGCAAGGAGTCTAGAGTTAATCCCATGACAGTATACTTCAGGGGTGGAGAAACCCTGTGTTTCCTAGGTCAAGGGAATTTCCTCTACAATAACCCCAATAGTTACTGTGCCTATGCAGGGGGATAAAGAAAAGGAGAAAAAAAAAAGCACAAAACAATCATTTTTTCACATGTTTATTTATCGATTGATTGATTTTTTTTGACGTCTTTATTTTGGTGTGGAGATTACGGATGATGTCTCCAATATTATTTTATTTTATTTTGTCTTGTCTTTCTCTTTCTTTTTGCATTCAAGCATGAGTTGATTTCAGAACCGAGACTATTGTGTGGTGCCTATCTTTATTGCTGTAGGGCTCACCGGTTATTTAATTCGATAATTTTTTCTGTATTGCTGTGGTATTTCAATTACCTTTTTCACATCCTCTCTCAAACTGAGGTTTGAAGCCTCTAGAGAGACTCAGCCCATTTTCAGCTTATTTGACTTTTGACTTCTTTTTTTTTCCCTCTTATTTTGTACCCCATTCTATTGCTTTTCTTGCCTTCAAACAAAACCACATACCTCGATTTTTCTAGCTCTGCCCCTTAAATAGAAGGGGAAACGAGGGATCCAGGACCAAACAGATATGAGATCACTAGTAGTAAGCCAGACAAAGAGAGGTCCACCTACTCTAGCAGCCCAGGGGGTGATGGTGGGGTATATGGGTTGTAGAAAGGGAACTGGAATGGGGGGAGGACATAGTTGGTGATGGGTATTCCCCTGATTCAATATGTTAATATGTACCTAAAACACTACTGTGAAAGATATGTAAGCTATTTGGAAAAAAATATGTTTTTAATCAAAAACTTTGACTTACATGTATTATTATTATATCAATTATATTATATGTTATGTTATGTCACTATATTACGTTATGTTAGCTTACCTCATTATGTTAATCAATTTTGTCTCTTTAATAAATAAAAAATAAAAAAATAAAATAAATCCTTACAGAGCAAAAAAAAAAATAATCCCCATTGAAAAAAAACAGGTATTTCTAAATAATCTGTGAATAAATATTGTCCTCCTTACTAGAACTGTATGGTTTCTTTACATAAATAGTGTTTGCACTGTTTAATGAGTGTTTAATGGCCTTTAAGATGTTCCCAGGTAATGTATAACCTACTTATTATGAAAGATGGTTCAATAATCTTGCCTTTACAAAGGTTCTGCTTTCCTGGACTGAGAAAATTGCATAATTGACATTTATACATTGCTATAGAATGATTTCAATTATGTTAAAGTACTATAATCTTCAAAGCAGTTAACTTATTACTTTCTTAAGTTTATACTTTCTAGGGGCTAGGGTGATAGCACAACAGTAGGGTGTTTGCCTTTCACGTGGTCAACACTGGACAGAGTCTGGTTCAATTCCCAGCATTTTATATGATCCTCTGAGCCTGCCAAGAGAGACTACTGAGTGCAGAGCCAGGAGTAATCTCTGAGGGTTGTCGGTGTTACCCAAAAATCAAAGAAGTATCCTTTCTAGCTTAGTGCAAAAGTCTCCAAAATCCAGGAGTCATAGAACTGAATTTCAATCTATGTAATTTGTATGTGGAATATATCACAATCATACTACTGAATATTGAAAATCAGCTTTAACATATTACAAATAAAATGTAAAAATAATATAATGGTTTTAATGTTCATTATAAAATATTATGATAACAAATACATGATCACTCTGAGAAAGTTATAGTCTAGAGTCTATTGTATTAGAGTGAGATCAAAATTAGATTATAATAGATTTCCATTCTTGATATCACATTTTGTAGAAACATAAATAGAATACAACCATAGAAAATGAGGCACAGATGTCAGAGATATAGTACAGTAGGTAAGGCTCCTGCCTTTCACTCACTCACCAGGGTTTGATACCTGGCACCCCATCTGTATGGTGCCTTTGTGCACCATCAAAAATGGTCCCTGTACAGAGCCAACAGGTGTGGTCTGAAATCAACAGAAACAGAAAAAAGAAGAAAATAGTAGAAAGAGAAAAGTAAAAACAAGACAAAGAAAAAAAAAGAGAAGACAAAGGAAAGGAAAAGTAAGTAGAAAAGCAGAAGCAACAGGAAATTTAAAGTTTGATGAAAGTTACATTTATCACATCCATGTAAATATTAAGAATGGACAGAAGAGAGAAGATCATAAATTTAATGAGGGCTGTACCAAGAGTTAAAAGACAGTTTGGAAAACAGAAAATAATCTTTATTATCCAAAAAAGTTACCAACAAATAAAAATTATAAATAATATCATTAAAAATAAAATGGACAATTTGGAAGTAGTTTGGGGTTTTCTCTTACTTGGCAGAATTCCTCTAGATAACAGATGGTCTATCTCATGTTAAGTTGTTACTTTGTATGGGATGGAAGGAATATTGTTCATTTCTTACATTCTCTGATTCAATATTTCTTGCATATTTGTCAATTAAAGTTCAACTGCTTCTAGACTTGAGAATATTCAATAGACTGAAACAGTATTGGGGTGGAAAAGTTCTAGTATTTTAGGCACTTTCCAAATATAATTTATGAATACTTTTTTATGTATTTTATTTAATAATAAAATAATTTTCATTTCTGTGCCTTACTAGATGATTAAAAAGTATAGTGTGTTTCAAGTATGTTTCAGTGAAACATACCGTTGTCAGTGTCCAGCCTCTTCAATGGAAGATAAACTTTCTTTTAAATTGGGGTGAACAGGAACACCTGCTTCTATCATGGGGATTTCCTCTTCACCACCTATAATAGGTTCATTTGAGATTGTGGAAAGAGAGTAGTGCCTGAAATTTTTCCATTACAGCTACTTATACTGCCGAATGAGTTTCAGCTAGGCCCTGTCAAGTAACTGTACACAGCAGTATTAGGTAGTAATAAAAAGTAATAAATATAGAGTTCGTGTTTCAGGAAGATGGAAATTTCATTAGACTTTTTTTCCACTATCAATTATTAAATTAATTCATCTGAGTGTTTTCCTTTCTTAGCCTATTCAAGACAGCAGCTCTTGAGAAGAAAAAAATTTGTCTTTGTTATGCATGAGTAGATTTCAAAATAAAAACCCTCAGAGCCCTTTACTGTAAGCAAAATATTAGAAGTTACATTTGAAAAAAGTCACACGATCTTTTGTTTCAGGTTAAAGTCAAAGATGAACAAATAGAAAATTATTACAAAAGTACATGACTGTCAAATATATTAGGAATTATTTTTACTTTTAGGTTGTTAATAAATAATATCTAGGACGATTTCTTATTCAAAGAAAATTTTTCACGATCTTATTTTCTTGTCTTTCGGAAGTTCTTTAAATAATTCCTTTCTCATAAAAAGTCACATTGTCTGTGACATAGCAGCACCTTTTTTTTTCTTGTTCTGGGCATTGACATGCAAGAACTTTTCTCAGAACACATCGGCAGAACCTAAGAGCAACTTCTGGGACTTAATTTCTCAGCTCTACTTTGGAAGAAATATTTTTCATCACTTCTTTTAGATTTTATTGATGTTCATTTAGAGAGATGTGAGAGGAGAGGAAGAAAAATGTGAGAAGAGAGAAAAAATTATCTCTTACACAAAAGAGAAAGTAGGCAGCAAGGTAACATTGAGATAAGAAAGTAAGATAAGTATTTAAGGGAAAATACAGGAGAGTTCTCAGCAATGTGCTGCTGTGGAAAACCAACCCCTAATGAAATAAATGAGAGAAACATTTTAGTGGATTTTGCTATCTCTTTGTTGGGTCAGACAAAGGCTAATTATACACAGCTTCATTTACTGTCATCTACGCAATTACCCTTCAATAAAAGATCTTTATGTTAATGTCACAGTGTTACTTGAGAACATGACTCAAGAGAGAAGGCATTTCTAATTTTTTTGACCTTTGGATAAAGCCAAATAATGTAGTAAAGAGTAACGGGAAAATGTAACCAGAGTGATGGCAACTATGTTTATGTCCTAACACTTGAAAAGAAAGTTGGTTCTCAGCAAAATTGCATATTTTGATCATAGTTTTTCTGGATTTTATTTTAAGAATAAGCTTTCAGAACAGCGAGGAATTAAACATTTTTGAAACTTTATAGTCTAGAACTATTCCTGAACTATTTGTAACTATTCTAGAACTATTTGTAAAATCTTCACTAAATTTTACATATCTAAATTTTACAAATATTTCTCTACCATAACATGCATAGGATAATCATTTTACATGTTAATGAAAACATTTCACAATTGTCTCTATGATAATAGAGTAAAAAATATTTTCAAACAATATGAATTGAATTTGTGCCTTCAAAGAGGCAGACACAATATTGAGTTTAGTTACTCTGTGTCTTAGGTCTTTTTGGCATTAGATCCTTAGAGGAAAATAAATTTATCTTTAATGGTAACAAACTTGGGAACAAAATGTTTGGGTGTAATAGGGGAGTTTGACTTTAGTGACTCGATTTTCGAGTCATATAAAGTCTTATAAAGTCATATAAAGTCATATAAAGACCTATTCCCAAGTTCCTTAGGATGCCTACCATATGGAACACATTTCAAGATATTAAAATTAAATAATATATTTATCCAAATGTAGAATGAAATCGATCAGTAACCCTGAACTGAGTAAGGAAGATGATTAATGAACATTTAGGTTTTTCAGTTTTTCAATGAATAAAATAGACCCTGGAAGACATTGTAGGAGACTTGATTTCAGGAATTATATTCCATGAGTTTTAAGAAATGTAAATATGTTCTGTGGCAAAATATCTAATAAGTTGCGAAGGTGAGATTATACATAATAGTATATAATGGTTATAATAATAGTATGTATATTATCACATTGCTGCCAGCAATTAATAAATTATTTAAAGCTCCCTAATAGAAGACCTAGAAATAAAGGGACAGGGAGAGACCCAACAACAGAGCTAGCAAACAGTATTTTCCCCAAATACTATATTTAGGTTTGCTCATTTCTCAACTAATTTATCCATATCTCAACTATCTCAAAGAAATGTTCAAAAGGTAATTTTGATAGGTTTTTAAATTCATCACATTTAATTTAACATGTGAACTTAATACATTAGAGAACATTGGTAGATTAATGACAATATTTTTTAATTTAAATTATTTGCCGTTTATGCTTTGGGGAAGGAGTATTACTAAAGCTGAAAAAATTCACAGTTAAGACTTTCATTCTATATTAATATATCCCTGATGTATTAATGACTGAAATATTTTGAGCAGTTATTTAAATATATAGGAGAAATTAGAGAGTTAAATACATAAGAATATTAAACTGCATTTTCCTACCTTTGTTTTGTGAGGCACACATTAAGATTTATCTATAGAACATTAACTTTATTTCTCATATCATCCAGTAGCCGAGGAGTCATATGAGAAACAGTTTATAATGTTTTTATTTAATTATTACTCTTTTAAGGTGAAAACCAAAGCAGGGTTCATCTTTGTGTTAATTAATGTATTATGCATAATTTAAGTTTATGTCATATTTCTCAGATATAATGACCTTCTGAAAATCTAAATTTTATTTATATTGCTTTTGAAATGCACTCTATAAACATATTAAGAATATTTTAAATATGTTGCATATTTAGAATTTATATAACTTAAGAATTTAACTTAAATATAATTTATTTTATAAAATTATTGCAGAAGCAAAGCATATAAGGCTACATTTTCTTTGTTGATAGAGGAATAACATAGTATAGAGCTAATGCATCTATAATATATACATCTATAATAGCTTCTGATTTTTAACATCACAGTTTCAATATTTTTTGTGTCAATTTATACTTATTTACACTTAAGGATTACAACTGGAAAAGAAATCAATTTTCTTTTCCTTTAATTTATTTTTTAGGAATCAATTTTCAATAGAATGATACTATAGGTGCTTCAGAGGTGATGTCAAGGAGAACATTAATGTTTTTTTTTGGGGGGGTCACACCTGGCAGTGCTCAGGGGTTACTCCCTGGCTCTATGCTCAGAAATCGCTCCTGGCAGGCACGGGGGACCATATGGGACGCCGGGATTTGAACCACGGACCTTCTGCATGAAAAGCAAACGCCTTACCTCCATGTTATCTCTCCGGCCCCAAATATTAATGTTTAATTCAAGTAAAAGCAGTATGGAAATTTCGAGGTTATAAATGAAAACTAATGAGGAAAAAAGCAGTGTCTAATCTGTATATTATTAGAAGGCAGACTTGAAAAACACTAATTATACAGGTTATATCTTGGTCAAATAAGTGGAGTGGGGGTGGACTTTTATTTGTCTAGTGCAGTGGTTGGCAACCTGCGGCTCTCGAGCCACATGTGGCTCTTTCCACTTTTAATTTGGCTCTTCTGTGTGCGGGGCGGCAGCTCCAGGAGTCAGGACCCTGCTCCTAGCCTCTGTCAGTGCGCCCGTGTGCAGCCCCAGCGGTGTTATTTGTATCCTCCTGACCTTCGTGGAAACTTGCATGCAGTATATTCTCAATACTAAAACTGGAACGATACAGAGATTAGCGCAAGGATGACACGCAAATTCGTAAAGCGTTCCATATTTAAAAAAAAAAAACTTATTGAAACTAAAAACAGTGTACTATCCTATGTATTTTCAGTTTTAAAAATGTGGCTCTCGGGGCTGGCGAGATAGCATGGAGGTAAGGCATTTGCCTCTCATGCAGAAGGTTGCTGGTTCAAATCCAGGCATCCCATATGGTCCCCTGGGCCTGCCAGGAGCGATTTCTGAGCATAAAGCCAGGAGTAACCCCTGAGCGCTGCCAAAACAAACAACCAAAAAACCAAAAAAAAAAAAAAAATGTTCTCAAAATAAATTTTAATAGTAGTTTTGGCGAGATTTGGCTCAGTTGATAAAAAAAGGTTGCAGACCACTGGTCTAGTGTATATAAAATCAATCAACTGATTTTTGTTCTTTTTCCATAGTATGAAACAGGTGTCTGTTAAATTAGTACACATAGAATCCTCGGTCCATTACCCAACCATTCTCTGCATATATTGAGCTGCAATAACCAAGAATCACAGAAGTTAATAAGACATATCTGTGTTATTTCTCTAAATAGCCTTGCATGGCCATTATATCAATAGGTATAAAAGTATATTATCATGATACTGCCATGAAGTGTAGTTCTAGATGCTGGTACAAGTTACTTGAGTTCAAATTTGGCATTACTGTCTAAGAAAGATAGTTGTGGAACACTAGTTCTAGTTCTACCACCAAGTTGTAGAGTAAGGAGTCTTCAGACTCATCAACTCACTATATGATTCTGGTTTCATTTTTATTAAGAAGAAAATGACTTTTAACATCAATTTAATTTTAATTGTATGACAAAAACCTGATACTTGTATATATAGCAAAATATATACTTGTAAATATGAATATAATATACATACAATTTTATGGCTACAATTTTTCTCTTGTAAATTAAAAATATCTCACAGCAATTTTTAAATGGTATTGCATTATTGACTATAGACTATCATTTGGCTATATAATACACTATGGAAGTTATTCCTTTGAAGTAATATAATATACTTAGTTCACAAAATTTTTAGCAATTTCGAAGCAATATTCTGAAGTTAAAGAAGCAACACTCGGAAGGTGTTAAGTTGGAATATGTTATATAAAAAAATCCCATAGGATTTTGTCTGTGCTTTATTTCCTAGGTGGTAAAATTAATGACAAATGACAATGATAGTGAGAGAGATAAATAGAATGCTCATTCTGAAGACAGGAAGTGGGTGAAGGAGGGAAATGGGGGACATAGGTGGTGGGAAAGTTGCACTGCTGAAGGGTGGTGTACATTCAATGACTGAAATTCAACTACAAACATCTTTGCAACCACGGTGCTTATATAAAGTAATTATTATATAAAAAAGAAATTTTAAAATAGATATGATTATAATTAAAAAACAAATGACAGATGTTAAAATACTTCAAAAGTTCTCTCTCTCTTAATTGAATCAGTGGGAAACCTCTGGCAGTGCCAGGGTTCTATGCTTAGGAAATAACTATTGGCAGTGCTCAGGAGACCATATGTGAAAGATCTAACCCATGTTGGCAGAGTGCAAGGCAAGTACATTATGGTCTATAATAACTCTCTGGCTCCTAGTATTATCTCGTATTTATCAAATTTTCCATAATTTTTTCTTATTTTGTAGAGAAGTAAAGAAAAGTTTCTACATGTTTTTTGTTGTGCAAAAACAGAGAACTTTCACTCATTTATTTATTATTCATTTTGCTCCCTTAAAGCAAATATCAAGGGAAAAAGAGATAATTCAATGAGCTAGAGCATATACCCTGTGAAGAAGGCTCATGTTTGATGCCTGGCACTGTGAGTCCCCTGAGCATTGACAGGAAAGAATTGAGTGTCACTCTGAAGAGCTTCTGAACACAATTACGTATAGCACAAAAAAGAGGTACATGGATAGTTAGATAAAGAATATACTGAATGTAGAATAGCCCAGATCATGTCAAGATGGATCTAAACAAAGGACTTTCCCCATGTGTAATTAAATGTCTGGATGTGACTGAAATTTAAGAGACCTAGTAATTAGGGCCTTAAAAAATAGATAGAGAGAGCAACAGAAAGAGAGACAGAGACAGAGATAGAGATAGAGAGTAAAGGACAGAGATACAGATACAGAGACAAGGAGTACAGAAAGTAAAGTGCTTGCCTTGTATGTGGTTGACTGGGTTCACATACTATCTCCCTGGGCATATGTGAGGAGTCATCCCTTAGCACAGAACCAAGTATAAGCCTTAAGTGTGGCCCCAAAATAAAACATACAAAAAACCCCATAATGACTCAAGCAAGAGAGAAACTTCTTTTAGGATAGCAGATTAAAGGGAGGCAGATCCTGATAACTTCATTAGCAAAGTCAAATTTAGATAAGGAATACCCTAATATATGGAGATCATTTTATTTTGGTATCTCTCTCTCTCTAACTAAATTCACTCAGCATAAAGGAACATTACAGTGGAATAGAAAATATCCAAAGGTAATGGAAATAAAGAATATGAGAACTGGTATACTGAAAGAAGCAAACTTGAGAGGGTGAACTGGTGAAAGAATTTTTGTTGAAACATTGTATGTCTAAAATCAAATCATGAATAAACATTATAATTTCATGGTGATGAACTAAATATTTTTAAATTAAAAGAGAGGAGTTTGCCGCTGGTCCCAGGTGCAGAAAGGCGTGTGGGCGGAGACAGTGAGTGAGTGAGTAGAAGGGCCCAGGTGCAAGAAGGCTGAGTGAGTGAGTGAGTGAGTGAGTGAGTGAGTGAGTGAGTGAGTGAGTGGAGGGGCCAGACTTGATCGCTGCCTTCAGGTGGGCAGGCTGAGTGAGTGAGCGAGTGAGTGAGTGGAGGGACCGGACCTGTTAGCAGCCAGTCCCAGGTGCAGGAAGGCGGGCAGGCTGAGTGAGGGAGTGAAGGGTTTCTGGATCAGAACATTGCTGATCCCAAGTGGTGGAACAGGGGTGAGCGATCTAGGCACAGCTGAGCCCTACTCTATGTGGCAAGGACCTAAACTGAACTGTCTGGCAGGAAGAGGGTGAGGATGGAACGACTCAGCCTTTACTGGAGGTCGAAGAAGGTCCAAACCTTGGCGACCTCAGCCAACATATATTCCTACAGCCATATCCCAGAGAAGGTACCCATAACACAGGTGGCAAAAGTGGGCTAAAATTGGAAGGCATTGCCACATCAATAAATGCAAAAAAATATGAGCAAACTAAGGAGGAACCTAACATCTGGAGATATGGAGAGAAACCCTAGCAAGTTTCCAAGTCTACCAAATGCACAGATCCATTGGTAGAAGATATAAAAGCAGCCATGTGAAAGAAAATGGAAGCCATTATAAAGAAAATAAAAGAATACTAGCCACCGAATACAAGAATTCCATGAATGAACAAATCAGAAAAATTAAAGAACTGTCAAAGAATATGAAAAATTCCATACAAAAGAAAATAAAGGAGTTAAAAGAAACAGTAACAAGCCAAATGAGCAGGATCACAAAGATGGAAAAGCACATTGAACAACTAGAATGAAAACTGCAAACAAAAAACGACCAAGAAACCAGCAAGGAAATAAAAGGCAAAGCACTGGAAGGAAAAGTCCAGTATCTAATGAACAAGGACAAAAGAAATAACCTACAAATTGTGGGTATACCAGAAGAGGAGGATATAGGGAAAGGGGAAGAACAAGTGTTCAGGGAAATAACAGAAAACTTTCCCACCCCCTAGAAAGAAAATTCAGTGCAAATCCAGGAAGTGAAGAGAATCCCTAATAAAATAGACCCTAATAAACCAAGAGCAACACATATAGTAGTCCAAATGGCAAAAAACACAGAGAGAGATGACCTCCTTAAAGTAATAAGGGAGAAAAAAACCTCAAATACAAAGGAAGGGATGGAAGAATCAAACCAGATCTCCCATTTGAAATAATTCAAGCAAGAAGACAGTGGAACAACATATTTAAATGCCTGAATGAAAGAAATTTCAACCTAGGGTCCAATATCCAGCAAAACTCTCATTAATTTGGGAGGGCAGACTAAACGAACTTGCATCATTTGCACAAATAAAACCGACCCTAAACGACCTACTCAAAGATAAATTACACAATCCAAACCCCCGATTGTAACAACAACCACCCTACACAACACAACTGCACAACAGTCATCTCTGTCAATAATCTCCCTAAATATAAATGGACTAAACTCTCCCATTAAGAGACAATTAGTAGAAAACTGGATAAACCGGAATTCTGCTACCTGCAAGAAACACACCTACAACTACAGGACAAGCTCAGGTTTAGAATAAAAGGATGGAAATTAATTATTCAGGCTAATAGAAAACAAAAAAGAGCAGGGACAGCCATTCTTATATCAGACCAAATTCCATTCAACCTTAAAAAAGTGATCAGGGAAAAAGAGGATCACTACTTACTGATCAGGGGAATACAAGACCAAGAAGTACAAACCCTGGTCAAAATTTATGCACCTTATGTAGAGCCAGCAAAATATGTGAGGCAACTGTTCGCAAACCTGGAGAAACACATGAAGGGAAGTGTGATAATGGAAGGATATCTCAATACTCCACTATCACCACTGGACAGATCCACCACACAGAAAAACAGCAAAGAAATAAGAGCTCTAAATAAAAAAATTAGAAGATCTAGGGCTAATAGACTTATATAGGACCCTCCATCCCCAGATAGTAGAATACACATTCTTTTCAAGCCCACATGGAACCTTCTCCAGAATAGACCATGTCCTAGGATACAAATATAACCTATTTAAGACCACAAATGTAAGGATCATTAGAAGCACACTATCAGATCACTATGCAACAGAGGTCAAAATTGACTACAAGAAGAAGCAATGAAGAAAAACTAATACCTGGAGATTAAACAACATGCTGCTCAACAACAGCTGGATCAAAGAGCAAATCAAGGAAGAAATAAAAATATTCCTTGAGACAAATGATAATGAAGAGACAACTTGCCAAAACAGAAAAATCAGTAATTAGGGGGAAACTCATAGCAATACAGGCCTATGTCAAGAAACAGGAAAATGACAAAACCAACAATTTAAAGGATAACCTCAAGGAATTGGAACAACAGTAGCAAAGAAACCCAACCACAACCAGAAGACAAGAAATAATAAAAACCAGAGCAGAAATAAACAACATAGAAACTAAGGAAATAATACAAAAAAATCAATGAGACCAGGAGTTGGGTTTTCGAAAACATAAACAAGATAGACAAACCACTGGCAAAACTCACCAAAAAGGGAGGAAAACACTCAAATCAGTAGGATTAGAAATGAAATGGGAGAGATTACAACAGAACCCCAAGAAATACAAAATATCATGAGATCATATTATGAACAACTATACTCAGTTAGGCTAGAGAACCCAGTAGAAATCGACAGATTCCTGGAAAAAATACCATCTTCTGAGACTGGATAAGGAAGACCTAGAAAACCTAAACATACCAATCACTTCAGAAGAAATTGAATTTGTAATTAAGAAACTCCCTAAGAACAAAAGTCCAGATGGATTTACAGGCGGATTCTATCAAACATTCCGAGAAGACTTACTACCACTTTTCCACAGGCTCTTCCAAACCATTGAGAAAACATGAATCCTCTCCAACTCCTTTAATGAGGCTAATATCACACTCATTCCCAAAGATGGCAAAGAAAACTACAAACCAATCTCACTAATGAACATAGATGCAAAGATTTTCAACAAAATTTTAGCAAACCGAATCCAGCACTTTATCAAAAAGATCATACATCATGACCAAGTGGGATTCATCCCAGTAATGCAAGGTTGGTTCAACATATGCAAATCAATCAACATCATATATCACATCAACAACAAGAAAGACAAAAACACATGATCATATCAGTCTATGCCGAGAAGGCGTTTGACAAAATCCAATACCCTTTCATGTTGAAAATACTCAGCCAAATAGGGTTAGAAAGAACCTTCCTCAAGATAATTACAGCTATCTATGAAAAGCCCACAGCCAACATTATCCTTAATGGCAAAAAACTAGAAGCATTTTCACTAAAGTCAGGAACTAGGCAAGGCTGTCCACTCTCTCCACTCTTATTCAATATAAAATTTGAAGTCCTAGTGATAGAAATCTGACAAGAGACAGGAATCAAAGGAATCCAAATTGGGAAAGAGGAACTCAAACTATCTCTTTTTGTAGACAACATGATGATATATATTAAAAACCCTAAAGAGTCTACAGTAAAGCTCCTAGAAACAATTAATCAATACAGCAAAGTGGCTGGCTACAAAGTCAATACACAAAAGACAATAGCATTTCTCTATAAAAATAACAAAGTTGAGCAGAGAGAGATTAAAAATACAACTCCATTTAAAATAGTATAAAAAAATATAAGGTACCTAGGAATCAACCTTACAAGGGAAGTGAAGGACCTATACCAGGAAAACTTCAAAACACTCCAGAAAGAAATTGAAGAGGATCTAAGAAAATGGAAGAACATCCCATGCTCATGGGTAGGTAGAATAAACATAGTCAAAATGACTATCCTATCAAAACTACTATATAGTTTTAATGCAATCTCGATCCAAATTCAGACATCATTCTTTAAATATTTAGAGCAATCAATCATAAAATTCATCTGGAAACACAAAAGACCCAGGATAGCCAAACACATATTGAAAAACAAGAAGCTGGGTGGCATCTCCTTACCTATCCTGAAGCTATACTATAAAGCCATAGTGATCAAAACAGCATGGTACTGGAACAAAGACAGGACCTCAGACCAGTGGGTTAGAATAGAATTTCCAGATATAAACCCCCAGATATACAGTCAACTAATATTTGACAAAAGAGCCAAGAAATTAGAATGGAGCAAAGAAAATCTCTTCATCAAATGGTGTTGGTACAACTGGAAAGCCACATGTAAGAAACTGAAAATTAACCCATACCTCACTCCTTATACAAAAGTCAACTCAAAATGGATCAAAGACCTTGAAATCAGACCTGAATCTATAAAGTTTATAAAGAATAAAATAGGTAGAACACTCGAAGACCTATATATCAAAAAGTCTTCAAGGAGGGAGCACCAATGGCAAGAACTTTAGTGTCAAACATAAACAAATGGGACTACATCAAACTAAAAAGCTTCTGCATGGTAAAAGAAACCCTACTTAACACAAGAGACAGTTAACTGACTGGGAAAAAGATCTTTTCATTCGACATATCAGATAAAGGGCTGATATCCAGAATATACAAAGCACTCAGAAAGCTGAGCCCCCCAAAACCAGATAAAGCCATAAAAATGGGAAGACAAAATGAATAGACACTTCTCTGAGGAAGACCGAAAGATGGCCAACAAATACATGAAAACATGCTCACCATCACTCATCATCAGAGAATTCCAAGTCAAAACAATAATGAGGTACCACCTTACACCAGTAAGAATGGCTCACATCAAAAATAATGGAAACAGTCTCTGTTGGCAGGGATGTGGTATGAAAGGCACTCTCATCCACTGCTGTTGGGAATGCCCCCTAGTCCAACCCCTAGGGAGAACAGTCTGGAGAGTGCTCAAGGAACTCAGAATTGAGCTGCCATTTGACCCAGAAATTGCTCTCCTAGATATCTACCCCCAAGTTGGAAGGACATTCATCCCAAAGTATGTGTGCACCCCACTATTTATCACAGCTTTCAGTATATTCTCCAAGTTTTGGAACCAACCTCGATGTCCAACAAAAGATGAGTGGTTCATTAAGATGTGGTATCTATAAACAATAAAATACTACATGACAGTCAGAAATGATATAAGCATGGACTTTGAAGCAACATGGATGGACCTAGAACATATTATGTTAAATGAAGTAAGCCAGAAGATGAAAGATAAACACAGAATGATAGCACTATTCTGAAGCACCTAGAACATACACCATATATACAACTAATACTCAATGTTCAAATAACAGGATTTAACTGGGGAGAAACTCCAAACACTGTAACAGTCAACATATACTGGGGAGTAGTGCCCAACTCACATGAAAGAGGAATAACACAAACTCTTGACTACACATTATACCATAAAGAAACTAACAACAGCAAAAACAGCAGAGAGAACAAGTATGTAACCAGCCTTTTACTACAAAGGCCCATAATAATCTCTTAGGGATCCTATACAGAATTAGAGGTAAAGATTACCATGGGAAATCATTGACTCCAATGGAAACATTTCAAAATAATATGATTTAATGCCTTAATCATACTATATTTAAAATAATCTCTCAGCTTTTTTATCCACAGGCATTCTTGGATACAAATGGTGGATACAACTTAAGATAGCACCTTGGGACTCAGTCACAAGAGATACAATACCCAGCTTGCGATATGAAGAGGTCTCGACAAAACTCTTTAACATACCCTTTATTTCTAACATACCCTTTATTTCTAGGTTACATCTTCTTTTAGGACCTGAAGTATGTGACCAGCCAGATCACCAAAATAACAACTGTGATCTACAGATTTATACTACAGGACCTACTCATCTATCATATAAATACAAAAATGATAATTATCATTTTATTAATGGAGGAAAATTAGCTTTCATATAAAGATAGCAAATTTGTATTAATATAGGAAGTCAAAGAATACTATACAGACATTTTATAGTAGTTCAACAGGGAAGAGGAGATATGACAGTAGAGTAGTATGAACATAATACCTAGTACTTGGTACAAATAAGTTGTGTAAGGGGTGGAGTGATAGCACAAGTGGTAGGGTGTTTGCCTTGCATGTAACTAACCTAGGACAGACTGTGGTTTGATTCCCTGGTCTCCCATATGCTCCCTCAAGCCAGGAGCGATCTCTGAGCGCATAGCCAGAGTAACCCCTGAGTGTCAGTGGTGTGGCCCCAAAACCAAAAATAAACAAACAGGGCCCGGAGAGGTAGCACAGTGGTGTTTGCCTTGCAAGCAGTCGATCCAGAACCTAAGGTGGTTGGTTCGAATCCCGGTGTCCCATATGGTCCCCCATGCCTGCCAGGAGCTATTTCTGAGCAGACAGCCAGGAGTAACCCCTGAGCACCACCGGGTGTGACCCAAAAACCAAAAAAAATAAAAATAAAAATAAACAAACAAAAAAGTAGTCTAGTCATATTTTACTCCTTTATATTATTCTTTAGAAAATGTGATGCATTAGCTGTTGTTGGTGTCAGGTTCCTGTATTTAAAAATTCTGGATTCTGTGCATTTCCTTCTTCGAAATCAGGCTGATGTGGAACATCCTCTAGTTTCACCTCACCATTAGATGCGAGGACACCTGCCTTGCAAGCAGCTTGTTGCTGTTGTTAAGTCATCTTGAGTTACTCCTGGCTATGTGCTTCGAAATCGCCCCTGACTTGGGGGGAATATATGGAATTCTGGGGGATTGAATTGTGGTCCCTCCTAGGCTAGTATGTACAAGGCAGATGCCTTACCGCTTGCACCACTTCTCTGGCCTCAATTTGCAACTAATTATAAACACATATATGTTTAAATGATAAAAAGTAGTGTCATTTAAGACATAGGTTCTGAGATTTTCAATGTTTAAAAGAAAATTTTATTTAACTTTTTCTGTTACATTAAAAAACAATGTACAAAAGGTAAAGACTGTCCAAAGCCTTTTGGTACTGTCTTCTACTAAAAATAATTTTCTTATTTGTCTCTTTTTTTGAAAATAATATTCATATTAGAGATTTGTTAGAAATAATATTTTATCATTTTTTTAGGAAGATGAGCTACAAAACTATATTTTTAACTTGATAAGTCACACCCTTATAATATAGTTACAAATGCATTGGGATGCCTGGAAACCAGAATAGAATAGTCAGGTCAACTTTATTTTCAATTCAGTTAGTATTTATTAATTAAAGAAATATTTGTCTATATAATGATAAGCACCAGGTTATATTGTGAAAAAATGAATATAGAATGGTAATTCTTGCATGTGAGCATACAAATGGAAATTCTTCATCTACTGGCCATTATATAAGAAGCAAAAATTGCAACAACTGATTTATTAGTAATCTACTTGTTTTGACAGTAAGAAAAAGACCAAAGGATATGGGGAAACTTTAGATCTTATTTGTCAGGATTACAATTTAGTCATGCTAAGTATCAGGACTTGTGGAAATAATATATATTGATAGTGACACTTAATTTTTAGAAGACAGTTATTATAACACAGAAATACAGAAGACTAAAGAAGAAAGAAAATCATACTAAAAATAAGAAGACATGAACAACATTTTACTATGATTTTCTTTCTTCTTTAGTCTTCTGTTTACATTTTATATTAGTAGAAAACATAAATTGTACATTTTGACTTTAATAAAAAGATTTGAAATGTACTAATTTGATTGTAGTAATAATCAATATCACAGTTTAAACATGATCAGGAAAATAAACTCTTTGTCAAGTAAAACATCATAGCTTATCAAATACTTTCTTGTCCTGTCTTGCCCTAAATTTAAGAAGCATATATACACATATATGTATATGTAACTGTATGTGGTATATATGTACATATATTCCTATATATTAATATGCATTCATTCATATTTAATGACATGAATTTTAAAATAGTCACAGAGAAAAAGAAATATTAAATTGCCTAACAATATCTTTGGTCATTGTTGATATAAGAAAAGTGTAAAATGGAGGGGCTGGGTGGTGGCGCTAGATGTAAGGTGCCTGCCTTGCCTGCGCTAGCCTTGGATGGACCGTGGTTCGATCCCCTGGTGTCCCATATGGTCCCCCAAGCCAGGAGCGACTTCTGAGCTCATAGCCAGGAGTAACCCCTGAGCGTCACCGGGTGTGGCCCAAAAACAAAAACAAAAACAAAAACAAAAAAAAGTGTAAAATGGAAATAATTTTCCTGTCAATTAAAGCAGAACTCTATTGTATAGAATACCAGGTGAAAATAATCTTTTATTTACAGAGACATACCAAAAGTTATTATACAGAAACTTATATCCCTTTATTTAGATACAGCAGGCATTTCAAATACAGCAGGTATTTGAAAATATACTTATTATCTTTTAATTTCCAACTTAATTACTCCTCATTTACAAAATATTTATAGTTTAGAAATTGCTCTATTTTTAACTTAAAATAGCCCTTGGATCCTTCTATTTTTTTATGTTTGAGATGAATGTATTGAAAGGGGAAAATCTGTCCCTTGTACCAAGTAGTAGTAAAAGTAGTAGTAAAAAAAATAAAGTAGTAGTAGTAGTAGTAGTAGTAGTAGTAGTAGTAGTAGTAGTAGTTGTTGTTGTAGTAGTAGTAAAAGGCAAGGCCTTATTTTGTATCTTAATTTCTATCCCTGGTCAGCTATCTTCCTATTAATATTGTCTTAAATTGTGCAAACTTTTTTTTTTTTTTTTGGTGTTTGGGCCACACCCGGTAATGCTCAGGGGTTACTCCTAGCTATGTGCTCAGAAATCGCTCCTGGCTTGGGGGACCATATGAGATGCCGGGGATTGAACCAAGGTCCATCCTAAGCTAGCATGCACAAGACTGTTCTGTCCCACCACTCCAGCCCCAAATTGCACAAACTTTTAAGCAATCTCTATATAATATATAATTTCTACCAACTATTCTACTAGTATTTTTATAACCCTCAAATAATTTTATTTATTTTAACTCAAATTTCATAGTGTATTATTTTTACAAAACTGTTATTCAGAATTCACAAATGTGAGACATAATGAAAATATTCTTTTGTTTTTTATTAATATCTTTATTTAAGTACCATGATAACAAACATGTTTGAAGTTGGGTTACAGTAAAAAATAACTATACCCCTTAGCCAGTGATACCTTTCAGCCCCCAATGCAATGCTACCATCTCCTTCCTTCCCTACCCTCAGCCTGTCTACAAGACAGACATTCTATTTCTCTCACTCATTACAATTGTCATGATAGATAATGGTGTAGTTATTTTTCTAACTGCATTCACCAATCTTTGTGGTAAGCTTAATATAATAGGCTGGTCCTTTTAAACCTTATTAGTACTGTCTCATTATTTTTAATAAACACATGTGATCACATTAGAAACCTGTCTAATTTTGTAGTATAAAATTTGATAGTTTACTATCAAAACTAATTTCTATATAATATTTCTCTAAAGAATATTTTGCATATAATTACTTTTTAAATGTTCTGTTTGGTACCCAGAAAATTATTATGCAGTAAAATCAAAATAAAAGTGTTTGTACCAACTTTGAGTAATGTTTGTATATTATTTAGAACATAAAATGCATTATTTTAAAATTTTTATATATAAGGTAATATAAAACTGAAATATCAACTGAATATTTTCCAGTGACAAAATGCATAGCATAGTTAGATGTAGATGGTTAGAGAAATATTGGAATTATATGAAACGACTATGACACAATAAAACTTAAGATACTAAAGACCCAGCTGGAGAGATAGCACAGCAGTGTTTGCCTTGCAAGCAGTCGATCCAGGACCTAAGGTGGTTGGTTCGAATCCCGGCATCCCATATGGTCCCGTGACTGCCAGGAGCTATTTCTGAGCAGATAGCCAGGAGTAGTCCCTGAACAGAGTAGGGTGTGGCCCAGAAATCAAAACCAAAAACAAACAAACAAAAAAGATATTAAAGAGATAATTTGCAAGTAATAAAAGGAGAAGAATATAAAAGTGAATAGATCCTTATGTTTGACAAAATTTTCTGGTAGAAGGATTTTTTCACATATAGTAGGAAAAAAAAGATTAGATCAAATTGGAAAATTAGCAACACATATGAAAAATTGCGGATAATAAGATAAAAGTTAAAATAGGGCATATTGTGTCTGATTTGCCTATGCCCAATAACAATTTATTGTCTATTATCCTCAATTACAGAACTTGGAACAGACCCCCCCCCCCAATCTCAACCATACTTGTTAAGCTCTACCTCTCAACCCAAAAAAATTCAGGGAAAGGAAAATGAGACAACATTTGAGGATACTGAAAAACCCAAACCTTGGTAACAGTTATGGACATTCATTCAGTTAAAGAAGACATAATGGGAAATATATAACAGACCAGAAGTCCTATGCAAATATAGGATCCATATTTTCATAATTACTGCATTTTATTCACAAACCAATATTCATTAATGACACACTGGTAACTTCAATAAACAAACACTAAGTTATTGACCACAAAAATATGAGAAATATTGCAAGTAAAAGTTAACCAACCATACCCCAAAAAGCCATTGTTTATTAAATATTAGCACACCACTTATATAAGGACACACTATACAAAAACCAGAACACTAATTACAGAAGACTGACTATATCAACCATTATGGAGCAGAACTTCTGGAACCATAAAGGAAGACTATCCTAGACTTTGTAGGAGGATCTGTGCAAATACCAAGATCTCTAATTACATAGGGCTGATTTTGACAATTAGAACTGAGCAGAAAATTTCCTGGAACCATAAAAAGACTTTGAGGTTCTACAATGAGCATGTCCAGAGCTTGTAGTTGTTCCCATGACAGTTTGCTTCAGGGGTGGAAAAATCCTGCATCTCTTAGACCAAGGGAATTCACTTTCTAATTTCCCAATACTTACTGTGCCTATGCAAAAGCAAAAACAAAAACCACAAAATCTTGCCATATCGTCCTACCTTCCTTTTTTTCATGTATTGTTGTTCTGGTTTTGTTGTTGTTTGTTGTGTTTTACGTCACTACTTGTTTTGTTTTGTTTTCCTTTTATTTCTTTGTTCTTTTACATTTATATTTATAGCTTCTAGACGGGTTTCTTCCTAACTTTCCTTTTTTTTTTCCTAACAGGACCACAGAACTTGAATAATCTTGTTCTGCCTCATAAATTGAGGAGAAAAAAAGCGGATTGTACCAGGAGCAAACAGTCGCATGAACATTGAGTGGAAATAAAAAATAATCAGAACTCAATACCCAGCCAAAAGTTAACAACAACAGAATCAAGATACCCAATATACAACAAGATATACTCAAGAAGAACTGTTACCCTAGCAGTCTAGGGTGCAAAGTGGGGATGTACTGGATGCATGCTGGGAAGGTGTGGAAGCTGGACAACACTGGTGGTGGGAATGGCCCTAATTCATGTCACTATTTGCCTTAAATATTACTGTGAAAGACTTGCAATTCACATTGATCACAATAAATACATTAAAATAAAGTGAACTCCAACACACACAGAAAATACACATACACAAATACACACACAGCTGATCTATTGGCAGAAAAGCAACCATTTAAAATTCAGTTTTTTCATAAATACAGAACTTAGATCAACTTTTTCTTAAAAGAATATATTCAAATGAAGGGTTTATAAATCCCCAGGAAAGTATCTGATAAATAAATCTACTTGCATAATATAAATTGCTTTTATCAAGTATTTCACGAGAAATATTTTAATTAAAACATATTTTACTAGGTAATAGGATAGTTAGAAAACAGACACTATCATTAAACTTCTAAGGTTAAATTTTAGAAACCTTTGAACAGGTGCTTTTTAGTTTCAACTAAGCTGTTTTAGGACATTAGATAAAAATAGAAGATGAACTCTATTCAGCACATTTAACTAATGTCAATTTGCATTTCTGATAGAATTTTAACTTATCAAGTGATTCAATTCAAGTGATGCAATTCATGCTTTTGCTGTTAAGAATCTTAAAAATATGGCTGAGGTTACTTAAGGGATAGACAGTCTTCTCTTACATTTATTCCTGAATGCATATTGATTGTCTTAGTTAAATTTAACATTAGAAGAAATTTTATGGATTTTAGATTGTCACTTATAACCTTTAACTTGTGTCATCCCATAACTTTACAGTTATGCATCATGCCTAAATTCTAGTGTCATTAGCAAGTAAGGAATAAAATAACATCTTTAACAACAATGAGGGGACAAAAATATTAAGTTTTGAAATAATATGATTGGCATATAAGAACAGTATATATCTTTTCAGTTAATAGTAAATCATAATGTTGGATCTTTTTTCAAGGTATGTGTAATACCCCAAGCACTGCTTTGTGCTGGTCACAAAAAGAAAGATCTTATCTTTCCTCCTCTTCTCCATCCCTGATCTCATTCCATGATCAGTTCTGTTTAATCCAGGAAAGATGAGGTCATGAAGCCACTTATTATTTAGACCATGTTTTGTTATTATCTAAAGAAGGATAATATGGATAAAAATAACATTAAATTTCAGTACCAAAGTTACACCAAAGCTATGATGACTTAGAATCTTAAAATATCTCTGACTCTCTTATAATTTCTCTATTCTATAACATACATATGTGCATATACATGCATGGATAGGCATTCATATATGAACATATGTACATGAAACAATATAGCTTAAAGTTTCTCTTTTCTATAATATATATATATACATAATCATATGTATATACATGAAACAATGTAAAGAAAACTCAACACAGAGTTCATGGAGATAGTTCAAAGTGCTAAAGTACATGATTTGTCCATGGAAACTTGAGATCAATCAATGGTATCATTTGGCCCCTAATAATTGTAAAGCACAATCTTCAAAAATTAGTAGAGATTAGTCTCCAAAAATTGACAAAAACTAAATAAAAATTTAAAAATTCAATATTAAAATAAACTTTATTGCATGCATCTGCCTAATCTTATGCATGTGTATTTATACATATATATTTTTTTGCATGTGTATGTCACTGAAAGTATAGGAGTACTTTAATGCATAAAAATAAACTGAATTTTGAAAAACGTTTGTGATAGCAAAGACAATATTGTTTACTGCATCATTTTTCTTCTCAAAAAATACAGCAGGAGCAAAGTAGTCTCTATACAATTAGTTCATTTTCTATTGATATTTTAAGTGTGCTTGAACAAAACTGTTAAGGAAAAAGGTAGTTCTTAAGGTAAGTTGGCAAATGTTGTGATAAGTTTGTATGTAATTCTAGTAATTGAAAATAAAACAAGCAATGGTATTCAAAATTTTGGAGCCACATAGAAGAATTTAGAAGTCACTAGAATACTAAATATATTTTTATGAACGTCACCATTTTTCAGTAGCCAACATAATCCAATAACCCAGAAAAGAAATTAATAAAACAATAGGTATGAGTTAATAAGAAAGTGCTAGAATTCTGAAGAAAACTTTTAAATAATCTAGAAAGAAATAAATAAAATATGAAAGACTGTGGACATTAATTTTTCTTAATTTTTAAGCTAACTGATAATAATTACTTTCTAACTACATAGGCAAGAATGACAAATAAGGTATGCTAAATATTTGTGGATAAAAGTGTTTTAGGAAAAAAACTAACTCATTAACATACATGGGATATATGGTAATGGCCTTTAATTTCTCAACTCGATTTAAAACATATTTCAGAGCAAATTAGCTTAACTGCTATTCTTGTTTTCAAAAGAGCTCTTGAACAAATCTATCACAAGAAAATGACTATTTTCAGCACACATGCAACTATAAAGCTAAAAATTCATTAAAAATAATGAAGTTAAAAAGAAAAAAGAGAATAAGTTTTCAAGAGATGTGTATCAAATTAAACCACTATATCAAACTAAAAATAAGACTTGTATCTTCTCATATTCTAATCATTAACCAAAAGTAGTCTATACATTGATGGAATATGAAAATTCTGTTATTTTTTGGCCACACCCGGTGACACTCAGGGGTTACTCCTGGCTATGCACTCAGAAATCGCTCCTGGATTGGGGGAACCATATGGGACGCTGGAGGATAGAACCGTGAACCATCCTAGGCTAGCGTGGGCAAGGCAGACAACTTACAGCTTGTGCCATGGTCTGGCCCCAGAAATATGAAAAATATTTTTAAGATAACACTGAAAAATATTCTATACTTAAGTAGCATCAAGTGAGAGGAAGGTAATTTTTAATTTATTTTTATTTTTTTTAATTTTTATTGTGACTGAAATTCAATACACAGAATTATTTACGGTACATAGTGACAATGAATTGAAGGGTATTCCCACCACCAATGTTGTCCTCCCTCCACTCCTGTTCCCAGCAGGTCTTCCATATCTCCCTCCTTTATCCTCCCCTCCCAAGAATACTAGGAAGGTAATTTTCAACATGGAAAGTATTACACAGTGAGCACACATGATTTAATTTCAAATTAAACTACCTAAGGATCTCTAAACGTATATCCAATATATCTTTTGAGAAAAAATACTTTTGATTGTGAAGCAAGAGATTATTGAGTATGTGGGCTAGAGTACAAAATTTGAAAATCATATAAAATGTGATGACAATTCTTATTTAATAAAGGAAAGTTAGTTTAGAGATATCTGAAAAACTTGTGGCAATTTTAAGTTCTTCATGATTGTTAAACATGTTTTCATGTAACAAATATAGATAAAACTTGTTGAGATAAGATTATAAACAATGCCAATTAAGATATTTTAAGTAGAAAAATATTTTACATTATTTTTTTTTTATTTTTGAGCCACACCTGGTGACACCCAAGGGTTACTCCTGGCTATGTGCTCAAAAATCGCCCCTGGGAATATATGGGACACTGGGGGATCAAACCGAGGTCCGTCCTAGCTCAGTGTATTCAAGGCAAATGCCATAATGCTTGTGCCACCTCTCTGGCCCCATACATTAATATTTTTTAAAAAGCTGTAAAAATCAATGTGAGAATTTTCTAAGTCTGTTCAATTAAATTGTATTATAAAAGTATAAAACCTAACAATTAACAAGTTTATATATATTTTTTCCTCATTTTAAAAATATTTGAAGAATCATAATCATCTCCTTTAACTCTTTTTTATTTAACAGTGGACTATTAAAAGCATCAGTACCTTAAAACTTAGAAAAAAGTGAATTTTTTACTGCAGTTTTTAGTTTGGCCATTTATGTCTGCTAGAAGACATGTATGGCATTGGCGCATTACTCTGAATTCAATTTTGCTTTCCCATTCTAACAATCCAGCTATCAATAAGGCAATTTTATCCTAGCTGAAAATAATGGAAATTTACAGACATTTGTATTGTTGAACACTTAAAGGTTGATGTGTTTGTATATATATATATATATATATATGAGCATGTTGGTGTATGTTTGTGTGTCTGTGTCTTTGACACACAACTGACATAAGAGAAATCTAGGAAGTCTAGGCTACCCTGGTGTTTGATCTCTGGAGTAGGTAAAAATAATTAAAGTTCATTTCAGGTGTTTATTCTACAGGTTTAAAGCAAAAGACCAAACAAAACCAAGACTATAATGGTTAAAGATATAGTTTCTCAATTTATGAAGATTTTTATTAATCTAAAGACTTTTATTTTGCAGTATTTTGGACACTAATGCTAGTTGAAAGAAATACTTTTCAGATTTTTTTCTATGAATAAGAATGCTCCATATACCTATTCATTTTCCTATTACTATCATTTAAAGTACTTTTATCTCTATTCAATAATAACCTGTTTTGAGACTTGGGAGGTTACAAAATTATATATTTATATTCTCTGATTCACATTTAATAAAATAAAGATGATCAAAAATTAAATACATTAATCTTATTCTTAAGTGACATGATAACAACCAAGTTGTACAAAAACTCTCTAAGATCAAATTATTGTTAAAATCATTTAAACTTTTATGATAATAAGGAAAATTATGTTTATTTTAATATATTATTTATTAATTGGGTGTTTGGTGACATTGAAAACCCAAAGAGCATATATGACTTTTACTGAAAAGCAAGTTGGGTTAAATTAATATCAGCAGCCATGGACTGAAGTGATAGATCAATAAATTGGAGTATATTCTTTGCAAGTGAAAAACCTTGACTTGGGTCCAAATATCACAGTTATCACAATACAGCCAGGACTGACCCCAGAATATCACAAGATATGTCCCCCAAGAAAAATAGATACTGCAGATCAAACTGGCAGGAGCAGTTTCAAATAGCACAATAATCAGTAAAACTCAAGCTCAATGTTTTCAATCCAAATTATAGCAATCTAGACCCAATAGCTCTCAAAAAGGGTATCCAATAATGTGGGAAAGATATTGATAGGAATTAAAATAGTACAAATAAATTAAGAAGAGATAACTTAAGTATTAAAGAGAAAAACACTTTCTACAGCGAGAGAAACCAAAATTTAAAACAAAACATTAATGTCTGAAGTGATAGTACAGCAGGGAAAGTGGCAGCTGACTCGAGTTCAATCCTAAGCATCCCATATCACTGGAGCCTGCCAAGAATGATCCCTGAGTGCAGAGCCAAGAGTAATCCCTAGTCACCTCTAGGTGTGACCCAAACCCTCCAAAAATAAAAGAAAAAATATAATATAGCTATATTTGATAGTTTGGTAAGGAGATATACACAACCAAATAATTCATGCATCTTTGCTAGGTGGGAGCAGAACAGTGCTAGAGCTTGAACCCAGGACCTCACTCAAACTTACTCTACATTCACAGCCCAAAGTACTCGTACAAATTAAAATGAAACTAATCAATTAAAAATATGCACATGTATAGTAGATAGCTTAATTGCCTTGTATGTAGCCAGCACAGGTTCAATTTCTAGCATTCCATATCATCCTCTGAGCCCAGTCAGAAGTGATCCTGAGCTAAGGCCACGAGTAAGCACTGAGCAGAGCTGGGTGAGGCTCTAAACTAAACCTAAAAAAAAAAAGGCAGAGTACTGAATAGATAACTGCTTTAAAGAATATATATATATATATATATGAACTAATTCAAAACCACAATGGGATATCACCCCCATCTCTAAATAGTCTATATAAAAGAGACTAGAAGCAAATCATCCCAGTGAAGACATAGAGATAAAGGAATTCTATTTCACTATTGTTTTTTAGAATCTCGATTGGCACAGTGTCTTGGGCAATGAATTTGGAAATTTTTGAAAAAAAAAAAAAAAAAGAAGTAAAATATCATATAATAGAGCTGTTCAATTTATACAGTATAGAAAAACACAAATTTAATAAGGTTATCACCCCAAAATTTTTGTCATACTATTCACAAGAGCCAAAAACATGGAAACAACCAAAATACCTATGAGAAGATGACAAGAAAAAGAAGTCATTATATATGCACACACACATATACACATAAAAAAAAACATTGCTCAGTTATTTAAAAATGTAAAATAGCATGGTAGGAGAGATAATACACAAGGCAGGGCATTTGCCTTGCATGCAGCTGACCATGATTTGAACCATATGCCCCATATTATCTGAAAGTACCACTAGGAGTGATCCCTGAGCACTGAGTACAGTGTAAATCCTGAGCAACACCAAAGGAACTTAAAGAAAATGCTGATCTTATTACTGGCCAAGAATAACTTGCATAATACTTTTACTTTTTAGTCTTTATCTCTTAACTTTCTTTTTAATCCTTTCCCTAAGTTTCTCAGAAAAAAAAATCCTCCATATTCAACCTTTGAACAATAAAAATAATAATTTTCCCAAGATAAAAGGCTAATAATTACAATGGAACATTTCAATTTTCTTAAAATTAATGCCATCCATGACACTCAAAATTTTCACAGTAGGGCTGGAGTGATAGTACAGAATATAGGGTGCTTGCTTTACATTCAATTAACTCTCATAGTGTCCCACAGAGTCCCCTGGAGGTTAGTCTGAAATAATTCTTAAGTTAGAGTTAGGAGTAAAATCTAAACACCACTAGGTGTAATTCAAAAAAGCAAGCCAAAACAAGCAAACAGACAAACAAAACCAACAGAAAATTAATATTCCATAGCAGTTACAACCAAATTCAAAGTTTATTTCTGGGGATAAGAGGACTAAAAATCACTGCCTGGAGCTTATCTTTCTCTGAGCCTCTCTAGTCCTTGAGCCTATTTATCACGCTTTTGTTTTTATTTCAGCTGTTATAAAATACTAAATTCCTACAAAATATATTTTACAGGTAGCCATGAAAGAAAGCATTTTTATCCTATTAAATGAAATTAAAGGCATGATAACTTGAAAATACTAGAGCTCTCTCTTTTAATTAATTTTCTGCCTGTAACTTTTTGTGGATTATTATGTGTAGTACTTATTTAGTAGAATTTCTGTAATCTACCTCTTTTAAACTTTCATTACATGATTTAATACTTTCAAGACTTGTTAATATGTAATATTTTCTCCAAAGATCATTTTACTACGTGAATTCACATTTCTTTTTATAATAGATTAGACACACTTAAAAAGCAACTTGATTTAAGCAAAACTCAAAGAATTTGCCATGAAAAGAATATTAGATTGAGCCAAACAGACCTATATATTATTCCAAAAGAGGAAGTTAATTTATCAACTTGGGCTTAATTTCTTTTATAAAATGGAGACCATCTAACCAATATCATATCAAACTTGCTTTGAAGGTTAAAGTATAAAGTTAGAAGGAAAGATCCAAAGATCTACTCAAGCAAGCATTGCTTTGTAATGGAAGATTCTGATTGAATCTCATGGATACTTGAGTATCATTGGAAATGACTATAGGGCTCACAGTAGCCTCTGAATACCAACAAGTTTAGTCAAAATCCAAAACCAAAGAAAAAGAAAATATGTGAGAAATATTTGGTAAATTTTTACATGCTGTCTAAACGGCAAATATTCTATCTTACCTATTAAGCAATATTTTGTCAAGTTTATCATTTGTGGTAGAGAACATTTGATTCCAAACTAGTTACTGAGCAGAAAAGCATTTTCTTTGGTCATACATATTTACAGTACTGAATAGTCAGTCTTACTAGCATTTTTTTAATCTTCTACCCACATCTTATATATGCTATATTATTTTCTTTATATATATATATATATAAAAGTTCAGATTCAGATAAAAATGGATTTAACTACCAATTTGCAGGAAATATAATAGTACAAAATTTGAGTCAAAAGTCTAGTAATAGTTGCATATTTCTGTCATTTTTTAAATTTTTTAATTGATATGTAAGTATCAATTGGCAGGTATGTTTTGTAATGACAGAGGCAAAATGGGTTTATCTTTCTCCAGGGTAGTACAAAAGTTATGCATAAAAAAAAAGAAACGGAGAAAAAAAGAAAGAGAAAAAAAATGAAAGACATTCTTGCAATAATAAATTTCAGACACAAAAGAGAAAAGAGCTGGAAGTTCCAGCTCACTTCAGGAAGCTCACCACAAAGAGTGATGAGTTTAGTTAGAGAAATAACTACATTTTGAACTGTCCTAATATTGAGAATGTATGAGGGAAATGCAGAGCTTGTTTAGAGTACACGCGGGGGTCGGGTGGGGAGGAGGGAGATTTGGGACATGGGTGATGGGAATGTTGCACTGGTGATGGGTGGTGTTCCTTTTATTACTGAAACCCAAACACAATCATGTATGTAATCAAGGTGTTTAAATAAATAAAAAAAAAAGCACATTTCGGTTTGTAAAAAAAAAAATGTTCAAAAAATGCAGAAAAATAGCAAAGCTAACACTCATACAATTTTGCCAAGAAATACAGATCTGATTTTTTTGCTCATGATTCAAACTAAACAACCTCTTGAGGAGGTTGATATATCCTCTTTCGGATATATTAGAGCTATTTTAGGGGTGTTTGGGGAAATTTCCTTGAATTTCAGTAGGAAAGTTCCTATTCTTTAAGAATCATGATGTAAATACAGATTCTTTGGCTATCACAAAAAAATAAATGGTTAAATTATATATCATCCAACTAATATCCCTTACTCTACTAGATAACAACTTCTAGAATTCTAATTGTACAAATATATATATATATATTTGTTTTGTTTTGTTTTGTTTTTTGTTTTTTGGAGGCCACACCCATTTGATTTGATGCTCAGGCTAAGCGCTCAGAAATTGCCCCTGGCTTGGGGGGACCATATGGGTTTCCAGGGATCGAACTGCGGTCCTTCCTAGGTTAGCGCTTGCAAGGCAGATACCTTACCTCTAGCGCCACCTCTCCGGCTTCACAAATAAATATTTTCAAAAATTCTTTTCTTTTTAAAACTCCACTACTTGATGACTGTCAGCACGTTTGACAAAGAAAGATTCCTTCCAACTTCTTTGAAGAGAACAGAATCTGTTTCTTAGTGATTGTGTCAGAGGTTTAAAAACTGTTGCTCTCAGTTTTTTCCTTAACATTTAAGAATCTCTTTCGTTTTTGAGTCTGTCAAAGGCTTTTTAGCAAATTGGAAGGTTGTTGCTCATTCAGTTATTTTTCTCCTGGATGAAAAAATACAACAGATCTGTTTTAGTGACTCTGAAATAAGTATTTGGCTTATTAAAATAGTTAAATATTGGATGTTCTCTTAACCACTATTTAATTCTGTATTAGTCTTATTGTCATTACAATGGTTTTATAACTAATGGTTGTTCACATAACAAGATATTCAGTTAATAGTGAATGATGAGCATGTTACAATCACGAGATTCTTAGAACTATTATTGTACAGTTAATGAATTGATACTAAGGATATCATCAAAATGTAATGGTTCAAAGGAAGTCATTGTTAAATAAGAAACAATAACAAGTCATTGTTAAACAAGAAAAAAGAAACTCACTTTGAACCTTGTCAGATTAAACAAGTAAGGCACTCAGCTCTGATTAATTACACTTGATTAATGACATATGACATTAACTTCTGAAATAACTTTTCCTGTAGAAAAAATATACTAAAATAATAAATAAAATTTTGGTAATGGTATAAAATAGGTAAGTCTTCTGGAAATTATTATATTTAGAAAATATGTAAACACATAATTTTCATTAATCTATTTATAGTTTAAAGTTGTCTAAAGGCTTACAGACCTATTCCAAAATTTTCTCATAGATAAAATAATTTACATATTTTACTTTCTTATAACTAATTTTATTTAATTTTAACTACCAATGTATCTGTACAAAATGCACAATAGTAACAGAAAGATACAAATAGTCTAGGTCTTCCTAGAAATGATTGACAATGAAACTATAACAATTATAATTTCTAAGTATCTCAAAATAATTAACAAGCTATTACTTCAATCACTTAACATATGGCTAGAAGGTTATAGTTTAAATTTCTAAAAACTTAAAATTAATTTAAAGATTTTGAGTTTGGGGCTGGAGCAATAGCACAGGGGGAGGGCATTTGCCTTGATGCGACTGCCCAGGTCAGACTTCAGTTCGATCCCAGACATCCCATGTGGTCCTCAAAGCCAGGAGTTATTTCTGAGAACATAGTCGTAGTAACCCCTGGTGTCACCAGGTGTGGCCCAAAAGCAAAAAAAAAAAAAAAAAAAAAAAAAAGATTTTGAGTTAGTGTTCATCTTCATTAAATGTTGTTTAATTTAAGCTTTAAAGGAATATTACGGGGAGATAAAATATTGGTCTAGAAATATTAAATCAGTAAAATAAAATCAAGAACATTGAAGAATGCAATTAGCATGAATGAAAGATTCATTCAATTTATAATCATGATCGCCATCATTAATTATTTGGATTGAGCAAAACTAGACTTCAATTTAATCTCTCTGTACTTCCATAATATTGAAATTATGAGGCTTTTATGTTATAAAATACATAGATTAACCAAAGTTATAAAATAAGTCATATCAATTTTTCAGTCAATACTTGAGAATCCATCAGGTAGAGACATCTGGTTCTCACTATAATATTTAATCACTCTGGTGCAATCAATGAAATACTATGCCTCATATAATATTACTCATCATTTGCTTGATTTTCTTAGAATAGTCTAAAAGTAATTGGAACAATTATCTCATGATAATCTGTCAAATAGTTTTTGAACTATTGATGTGGTGGGAAAAACTCAAGGCATGTGTTCCAATATTTTAAGGAAAGTAGTCAAATTTCAGTTTAATTAATATTCTTACATTCAAAACAGTCAGTGTTTCCATTCTCCTTTCTTCCCTAATGCTCTAATTCTTAGAACAAGCTGATTTCTATGTCCTGATTGCTTTCTTCTGCTATTCTTAACAAAGTTAATTTCTATTTGCCCTCTAAATTCTCATTCAGAGTTTACAGTCTTTATGTATTTCTTACTCTTCTTAAAATGGTTAATTTTAAACTAATCTTTATTAATTAGTCTAGATGTTCTTTTTGAAATAATGTTACTTGTGTTTGGTCTTTCTAGCATACATCAATGCACTGAAACTTTGTATGAAGTTTCCAAAATACTGCTTTGATATAGAGTGATAAAGAGCAGTAATTAATAAGGTAGCAAAAGATTGACATAAATGATCATGAGGGCTGCGTAGATGATCTGTATAGAATAGTTTTGATATTTAACTATGTATAGCAGTTGAAGATAAATTGCAATTGTTAATATCCGGTAGTAGATAATAGGGTGCAGTATATATTATGCAAATTTCATTTATCTTCACAACATCTCATGAATTGATTACTGTTATTATCTCTATTTTATATTGGAGACACTTAAATTATAGTGAGGTTAAGTAAAATCTAAGGATTTAATTAGGTATACATGAGAAAATACAACTAGAAGAAAAAGAACCATCAGAAAAAATAGCTTAGATAAATATCTCTCATTTTAAAACAAACTTTTGCATTAAGATTTTTACTGCCATATCCATGTGAATCCTTGTAAATAGTGCCTATAAATAGCAGGTATTTTTAATAGCAGGTATTAAAAATAAAGGAAATAAAGCTGCAGAAAGCTTCAATTTAGAGATTTTAAATTTTAATCTAGGACTAACGTTGACATTTTCAGAAAAAGTACTACCTGTCACCAGAGATAGTGTGATACTAGAAAGATAATACATCATTTGAAATGGTGACTATTTGCACCTAGAATTTCTAGCACATATGAGGTGCTGTATATGATCTTAAGATGACAGAAGCAGTAGAATGTGCTTTAACCAAGTAATCAACCTGTCAACTCTTCAAAAATTACATATGAGCTTCTTGGAAGAAAGAAAAGTATCATTAAAAGAATTCTATTAACATGGAAACATTGAATAGTATAAAATATTGATATATTAATAATAGTTTGACTTCTACTATTCAATCATAGCTTAAAGGTTTACATTGATGGGCAAAAGAAATAGAACAAGGGTTAAGGCACTTGCCTTGAAGACAGCAGACCCAGGTTACATCTCTAGCACTTCATATGATTCCCTGAGCACTGCCAGAACTGATTCCTGAAGACAAAGGAGTAATCCCTCAGTGTGACTGGGTGGGTACCAAGCTTCTCCTACTTACCCCATTCCCAAATAAAGAATTACAGTGAAAATTATAGCATTAGCACATAATTATGTATCATAACTTTTCCTAAAATTTGAGATAATATTTTAGATGGTGTAGTAAATATTATGCTAGATTTAACTAAATTCTATATTTCCTTTGCATTTGTTTCTTTAGAGAAAAGCTCTGAATTTCCAGGTAAGCAAGTATTAACACATTTGAAAATTAAAAAATGCAAAATAATATAAAAACACTGTTTAATTTAAAATATTCAATTAAAAAGTCAATGTGAGGGGTCGGAAAGGTGGCGCTAAGCTACCGTGCCGGCGCTAGCCTAGGATGGGTCACGGTTCTATCCCCTGGCATCCCATATGGTCTCCCAACCCAGGACTGATTTCTGAATGCATAGCCAGGAGTAAATCATGAGCATCACCGGGTGTGCCCCCATAACAAACAAACAAACAAAGTCAATGTGAGAAAGAATATAACTATTGAAATCTTTGGGAAAATTATAGACATTGTTTTTTCTTTCTCATAATTTTAAACTGATTTGTAAAAATTTTAATTATATCTTTATTTAAGCACCATGATTACAAACATGTTTGTAGTTGGGTTACAGTCATAAAAAAGAGCACTTCCCTTTACTGCAAATTTCTCACCACCAATTCCTCCGTCACTTCTCCCTCTCCTCCTACCTGTCTTTGGGACAGGTATAGTGAAATTCTCTCACTCACTACCATTGTCATGCTAGTTGTTAGTGTAGTTATTTCTCTAAGGGTACTCATCTCTCTTTGTGGTAAGCTTTATATTTTGGCCTAGTCCTTTCAGCCCTCATCTCTATTGTCTCTGACTTGTAAATTTGAATGCATTAAAATGATAGCCTTTGTTTTATGAATTGTTTGAGTTAGTAAAAATAAGAATATTTTTTTAAGTTCATTTCAAAAGCTATTATTATTTGAATTATTTTATTTATTAAAACTCTACGGGTCAGTCTTGATAGCACAATGGTGATGGCATTTTGCCTTGCATGCTGTCAATGCATATTCTCTTGCCAGCATCCCATACGCTGCATCCCATCTTAGTCTGCTTGTAGTGATTTTCTTTTCACAGAGCCAGAAGTAACACCTGCACCAGGTGTGGACCCCAAACAAAACAAAACAAACAACAACAATAATGAAAAAAATCTAGAGCTTTATTCAATTAACTTTCTTCTTCTTTATCCATAACCAGTTGAAAAGATCCCTAGTGGACAAAGGGTAAAGTAATTTCAATCTAGATCATTTCTCTTATTCAGTTTGCCTGCTGCTTCAAGCTTATACAGCTTTAAATTTAGCCAACTTCCTTTCAAATTATTAGTTCCCTCCCTTTATACATAGCATTTTTAGGTGACTGAAGGCAAATGAGTTTATGATAAGCCAGAGAAAGTAAACAAAGATCCAAGAAGTCTACCAGCGTTTTTTTTTTCTTGTTAATTAGTCTGATCTGAAGTATAGATGAAGGTAAGAAAGGAAAATCAGGGCCAGAACAATAGTACAATGGGTAGGACATTTGCCTTGCACACAGCTGTACCTGGTTAGATCTCCAGCATTGCATATGGTTCTCCCCAAGTCCACCAGGAGTGATTCCTGGTGAACTCATTCCAGGAAATAATTCATGAGCACTGCCAAGCATAGCAAAAAAAAAAAAAGGAAGAAAAGGAAAGAAAAGAAGGAAGGAAGGAAGGAAGGAAGGAAGGAAGGAAGGAAGGAAGGAAGGAAGGAAGGAAGGAAGGAAGGAAGGGAGGGAGGGAGGGAGGGAGGGAGGAAGGAAGGAAGAAAGGAAGGAAGGGAGGGAGGAAGGAAGAAAGGGAGGGAGGGAGGGAGGGAGGGAGGGAGGGAGGAAGGGAGGGAGGGAGGGAAGGAAGGAAGGAAGGAAGGAAGGAAGGAAGGAAGGAAGGAAGGAAGGAAGGAAGGAAGGAAGGAAGGAAGGAAAGGAGAGAGGGAAAAAGGGAGGGAGGGAGAGAGAAAGAGAGAAAGAAAAAGAGAAAGAAAGAAGAAAGAAAGAAAGAAAGAAAAAGAAAGAAAGAAAGAAAGAAAGAAAGAAAAAAGAAAAAAAGAAAGAAAGAAAAGAAAGGGAAAGAAAGAGAAAGAAGAGAGAAAGAAAAATTATAGGGGAAAGATTACAGCATTTTCCCTCATATTTTAATAAATACGGTGTTCTGAGAAATATAAAATTAAATGAGTTAATTTTAGCTCTTTATTTTTTTCTTTAGTTTTTAGATCACATCGAAAAGTGCTCAGGGCTTACTCTAAGCTAAGGCAATACTCATATATACATCATTATAAGTGGCACTTTGTAGGGGTCAGTGTTGGGCAAGGCTAGTGCCCTGCCTGCTGTAATATTGTGCTGGCCACATTAGCTCTTTAAAAATTTCGTCATTATGATTTTTTTAAATTATGTTATGTATAACAATTTATTACCATGTACTCTACAAACTCATTCTTTATAAAAATTAGAAGTAAGCAAATCATTGGAATTAAGCAAATCTGATGAAAATATTTTGTAACAGTTAAGAAATTTAGCCTAAATTGATAACAAAATTGGTATATATGTTATAAAATTTATAGAACACGCATTATATTTAGTTAAAAAGTTTATTTGAATCAGATATTGGACACATTCTATATACCTATTTCTTAATCTAGAAACTAGAAATAAAACAGTTTGAGAGAGATATAGTGTAGCACATTTGAAAGTATTTAAAATTAGCAGCTTTGAAACCCAAAAGGTATAAAAGCAATGCCTATTGATCTGAAAATTACTATTTCTAAATATTGCACCAACCAGCTGACTAATGGGAAAATTGAGATATTACAGAAATATATATTTTAATACCAAAATAAAGGAAGGTAAATTCAAGTAGCTTGTCTAATGCAGTCATTAAAAAATTATGTATAGATATAACTCATGGATCTTGTCTAATATAAATCTATTATCATGCAAATGGTGAACATGAGCAAAACTGACATTGGGGACTTGTCCAATTAATGGCAGACATTCTTCAGAATATTCTAAATAAATAGCAGAGCCTAACCAGAAAACTTTATATTCTAAATTAGCCATTTAAAACATTGCTGAGACTAGCAAGAAAACAAAAACAAACAAACAAATAAAAGGGTGGTTAGTAATGAAATTAATGAATCTTTTCTTATTGATGCATTTTTGGGGCCAAATTGGAAAAGTCCTAAAAATACATTAAAAATTATGTTGGAACAATCTAATCCAACTTTCATTGAATGCTTCCAGCTGGAGCATTCATGGTGCAATAAAATTAGAATTTTGGAAAGAACCTACACTGCACAAATGTACTTGATTTAAAAGTCATACTTTACATTTCAAAGCTCCTAATATTTCAGTTGATTTTCTGCCTATATATCATAGAGGAATACTTTTGAATCACAGAAGTGTTTTGCTAAATGTAAAATATTGTGTATTTCATTACACAAAACAAGGGAATTGGGAAATTTCACTCAGACCTTAATGGTTTGCTGTAATTAGGATACCTTAGCCAATCAAACCTTGTAAATAGTTTGTTTACTTTTGAATCTGCATAAACGTTAAGAAACAAAATCTTTACTTCAAAAATGGAAGGAAGAGAGAAGATGGAAGGGTAAAGGTGAGGAGGATGGAGAGACAAAAACTAGGGAAGAAGGAGGGACACGGGAGGAAGAGTAGGGAGGGGTAAAATATGGGAGGTAAAAAGAGAAAGAGAAGGAAGAAAGGAAGGGAAAAAAGGAGAAGGAAGAAGGAAGAAAGGAAGAAAGGAGGAAGAAATGAAAGGAGGAAGAAAGGAAGGAAGGAAAAAGAAAGGAAAGAAATAAAGAAAGGGAAAAAGAAAGAAAAGAAGGAAGGAAGGATGGATTGATTGAAGAAAGGGGAGGAAGGTAAGGAAGGAGGAAAGGAAGAAGGGAGGGAGGGAAAGAAGGTGGGAGGGAGGGAAGGAAAGAAGGAAAGTTATTAGAGCTATTAGGTAAATAAGGAAACCAGGAAGAGGAGTAGCAAAGAAGGAAAGGAGAGAAGAAAAAGGGAGGGAGGAAGGGAGGAAAGAAGGAAAAGAAGGATAGAGGAAGTGGGTTATGAAAGAAGATAAGACAGAAAGAAAAAGGTAGGAAAGATAGAAGTAGGTAAGGGAGAGAGAAAGGAGGGAGGAAAGGAACTGAGAGGGTAGGAAAAAGGAGGAATAGATGAAGGATGGGAGTAAAGGAAGAAAGATAAAGAGAAAAAAGAAGAAATAATGAAGGAGGGAATGAAGAAAAAAAGAAGAGGAGCATGGAAGGAATAAAGTCATACACTCCCTAGAAATGTTAGTAGTGATATAAATAATCATAATTACAATATAAATGATGATAATATAGCAATAACAAGAACAGTTCTCATATACTTATATTGATTGGTGTGTTCTTCCTGTACATTATTCAATAATGATAAGAACTATATAATACCTTATTCTTATTTTACCACAAGAAAGATGGAAGTTCAGAGGTTTAGGTAAATAACAAAGTGTTAGCAACATATGGAAGAGCCCAATCAGAAGCATAAGCCCCGATATGTTTTATTACAGAGTTTATTCTTAATCACTCTACCGTTCACATAATAGAGGATGTCTAAAAATCCCCCAAAATTATTCTGACATTTGCAACATATTTTTATTTGTTTAGAGATCTTAAATTCTTTGTTTTATTTCCTTCAACTAAAGAAAAGAAATATCGAGGACGGGGGGTGGGCTACAGAAAAAAAAGAAAAGAAAAGAAATATCAACCATCTCTGAAGTGCAGCTGTACTATACAGTTTAGTGGGTGAAGAGGTTTGGAGTAATGCTTACTCACATGAGAAATAAAAATGCTTAAAAAAGCCACTTTAAAGTTAGTAAGGGACCAGAAAGATAGTACTGTAGGTAACACACTTGTCTTTCACACTGCTGTATAAAGTTCAAACTCTGGTACCACATGTAGTCCCTCTGAGCACTGCCATGAAGATCCCTGAGCACAGAACCAGGACTAAGTACTGAACACCCCCTTATGAGATAAAAAGATTAACAAAAGGTTAGAGGTTAGTCTTACAACTTAAACAAACATTTTATTTAAAGTTTGTTATGCTAGGGCTTTTAATATACACAAATGTAATAAGGAGCCTTTCATTTTGTGCTCATCATTGTTTAAGTCATCATTCATTTCCATTTTCATGGTTTTCCCTAACACACTTTTTTGGGTCTCAAACTCAATTTACCTGTGGGCCGCAGGAGGCAAAGTCGGGGTGATCCTTGAGTGCAAAGTCAGTAGTAAGCCTTGAACATTGGGGGTGTGTGACCCAAATAACTAAAACAAACAAACAAACAAAAAAGATTCCTCTAGGGCAGGGCCACAAAATGTTTTATGGAGGGCCGTTTGTGGCCCGTGGGCCTCGAGTTTGAGACCTCTGCATGCTGCTGAGCAAGGACACAGCAAGTTAACATAATTTGAACAATCTATATTTTCTACTAAATTTTGCCACATTTTGAGAGTATGGGATCCTAGCATATTTGAAGTCAAACAAAACGGATCTAAATTTGTATAACTATGAAGTATCTAATTGAGTCCACTTCTGTTTAGGATTTTAAATTGAGGTTATATTAAATTGAGCCTCTATTTGGGAATGCATTTGATAACCCTTTCCATTTAAAAGAGCAAGAACAGAATTTATAAATGTAAAAAGGTAAAAAAGAACTAGAATCATTAACCTTTAAAAAGAATGTTTGACATCAGTTGTTAATGGGCCAATATAGATATAATTCTGTTTAAGACCAAAAAATAAAAACTAGACCATTTATACCATGCGCTATGTACCCAGTATACACCTACTGTTTAAATAAATGATTGATATAAATGTAAAAATGTTTAAATGTATGGAGCCTGTAGTTGTTCCCATGGCAGCATGCTTCAAGGTCGGAGACCAAAGGAATTCCCTTACTAACTTCCCCAATACTTATGTGTCTATGTAAAAAAAAGCACAAAACCTTGCCACACCAGCCCTTCTTCCTTTGTTTTTTTTTTCTATTTCTTCTTCGTATTTATCTTTTCTTTTCCTTCTTTTTTCTACTCTTTCTTTCTTTTTTATTCTTTTTATTTATTTTTTGTTCTCTTGGTTATTATATGATGGTGATTGTTTTTAGTCATTGGGTGCTTTATTTTGTAGTTGCTTTTTTGTTGTTGTTTTGTTTGTTTGTTTTTCTTCTTTTTTCCCTTAAATTGATATTTATCACCTCTAGACGAAATCTTCCCAGTTTTTTTTTTTTCAACAGAACCAAATAACTTGAATCATCTTGATCTGCCTCATGAATTGAGGGGGAAAATATGGAGGGTACCAGGACCAAACAGTTGTATGAACATTAAATGAAAATAAAAAATAATTAGACTCAAACATCAGACTTAAAGTAAATGACAACAGAATCGATACCCAATCTACAAAAAGCTATACACAGGGGGGAGCAGTTACACTTGCAGTCAGGGGGCAAATGAGGGTGATATGGGATGCATGCTGAGAACAGGGGTGGAGGGAGGACAACACTGGTGGTGGGAATAGCCCCTATTTATTGTCACTATGTACCTTAAATATTACTGTGAAGGATTCATAATTCACTTTGGTAACAATAAAAATTATTTAAAAAAATAAATGAATGATGTAAGTTCATAAAAACCTTACTTTTAACATTGTTAATTATTTTAAACTTTTATCAAAATTTCTAGTCTCTAGTAAGAAAATATAAAAATAAATATATAATCTAACAAAAAATCTATATAAATTATATACAATATAAATATATATAGCATATATATGCTATTATTCTGGAGAATAATTGAAGAAAGAATATTAGATGTCATAAGTGAGATCCAAGTGACAAAATGATGTCATGTGGAAAATTGTCAAGTAAAGTCAAATATTCTCTTTATGGCACCTAATATTGATTTTAATACACAGAACTGAAGCACATTGTAGGTATCCAAAAATGTATCTCTTGTTATTGAGTTTTAAAAGACTCATATCAATTAAATTATTAAGGTAAGACTCAGTGACAAAGTAGTGGAGTAGTAATCTTTAAGCACTTGACATGATTATAGTCTGAATTATTTGCAAGTTGCCAATATACCTCAATTTATGATCTTAAAATTATAATTAGTACCTATATCATAAATCCATAATAATTATTAAAAGAATCTATCCTAATTCTGGAGAAAATTTATAAAAATTATTATAACCTAATATATTTAACAAAAATGTTTTAAATACTGTGTGCCTTTAAATAAGCACTATGCAAGTGTTGCCTTAAAATAATAATGGCAATAGCAACATTTAATAAGAAAATAACATTAACCAAACTATCAATATTTAATTACGTAATTAAGACTCCATAGCAGAAAAGAAAAAAAAAGAGCCCGGCTCATGCAACAAGCTCCAACAGACAAAAATTGGCTGCCAATATTTCCTATGTTGTCTGGTCCTAGCTGATAGTTCTATGGCATTCTCAGAAAGTAAATGATCTACAGCTGCTAAATTCCCACTCCTAAATCCTTCAGCAAAAATGGTCCAGCTCCTCAGATTAACCTTAACAAACTAACAAATCACCAAATTTGTTTTACATCTATAAATCCACTTTAATATCTCATAGTAGTATCAGCCCAGTAGTATCATAGGAAAACTGATGGAAAAATTACATATTAATTTAACAAACACAGTGAATCTAAACAGTAACACAGAAGATTTAACTAGCATCAACCAAAGCCCAGTAAATCCTTGGACATTGATTTTAGTGACACTGGCCAGAGATTTAACAATCGTTCAAGTTGTGTTGATCTAGTTTTGATAATTCCCTTTGCCTTTGTGTTGTTAAAGAAGAATTAAAAATAAATCCCTAGATTCAGATGGTGATTCCTGATAAATTGTCCTGGCAATTCCCTGAAGACCAAATTGCATAGTCACAGCATTTTCCTCACCTTAAAAAGTGGAGAGATTATAGGGTAACCATTTGTAATAGTTCACTAGAGTATACATTGTTAATGACTCAAGTGAAGTTGGGTATGACCGAAGACAAGAGATTGTGCATAGGACTGCCTGTGTATGTTTATGTCTGTTTACATATATGTATGCGTTTGAAGTTAATATATAAAGAACATCTTTATAGTCTAATATTTAGAACTAGACAGCACAAATGTAACATAATCTGTTTAATAAATATGCTTTAATTTAATAGAATCATTTTTTTACCAGCTAATTTATATGATACCATCATCTTCTTACCTGTCTTTTATAGTTACTTTTTTTTAAAAAGAATAATTTTTGAGTCAAACTTTGAATTCAAGATTCACTGCATCCTGTCCTCTATATTTCTGACAAATAATTCAGTATCTGAATCATATCTGTTCAGACATTTCTGAATATCAAGTCACACTTTACCTCAAAGATTTTGATTTTTCTTATTGTAAGTGTTCATAAAGTTTTTTGGTTGGTTTCCTGGTTATCATTCTCTCTGTACTAGCCTTCAATCCATTCTGAAACACTTACAGTCTATTCCGCAGAGACTATTTTACCCTCTGAATGTCTGTTGAACTTAAAATATGTATGTGCCACTAGAATTTGACCATTATAAATCAAGTTACAAAATGTTTATTTTTACTGAAATTATAAGGGCAAGTTTCTTGATCATCAGCAATAGATGTGAAAGTATAAAACTTATCATTGGTACATCAGATAAAAATTTAAAAAACAATGACCAAATATACTACTTTCCAAGAATTACAGTGATTTACCAATCATGTGAAAGGAATAAACTTATTAAAGGATTTTGTTTTACAGTCACATGATATCAAACTTATATTCACTATTCAAAGTTACTTTTAGGATTCAAAAAGAATTTTGAAATCTAATTGCCCAAAACTAATTGAACAAGATTTATTAAATTAAATATTAACTAAATATGGATACCATTATAGTATTTTGAAGAAAATAATATTAATCTATGAAATATAAAACATGAATACGTAATAAAATTAGATCACTTAAATATAATCACTTTGTCAAAAAATCTAGGTAATTTTAAAGCTTTCTATTTTGCATACCTGGAAGATGGCTCAGTGGAAGGTCACAAATTCTAATCTTGGGCCTGCACTCAGTAAGAACAACACTGCAAGGCCAAGACTAATTGTGACAATCTCACTGTTCAAGGTCCTAGGCTGGGCCAGAATTTTCTATTTTAGTACTTTCTGATTTATTGATGAGTGTGCTTGGGCAACATTATTTTAGAAAGCACCATCATAAATCTATGTTTATGAGTCTGTAGAGATAATAGAGCAGATAGGCACTTGCCATGAAAACAACCAACCTGGATTCCATCCACAGCACCTCAGATGGTCCTCAAGCTCCACCAGGATTGATCCCTGATTACAAAGGCTGGAGTAAGTTCTATGCACCACCTAGTGTGCCCCCACCCCTTCACAATGCATGTAAAAAAAAAGAAGGAAAAAGAAAGAAAAGAAAACTGTGCTTACATAAACATACTCAGAAGCTTGTAGGCACTGTTACCACTAATATTTAGGATGACATATTTTGATTTTGGTATTATGTTGAAGCAAGGACCATACACTCAGAAAATTTCAAAAACTTATTATAGGGTATAAATTATAGGACACTTGTACAATCTGGAATGTGCCTTGAAATCAAGAATCTGATTAAAATTGGTCATGTTTTTCTTAGAAGCTGGTATTTTTTATCTCCTGCCAATTTTGCCATTCACCTACTATGAGACCAATTTAGTCAGATATTCCAAGTTCTTAAGAGAAAGGAGGAATCATAACTTTTAAAATATGAAGCAAAAATTCTGAAAGTTAACCGTAATTCTTCTAAAATATTATGATATAATATTTGCCTGAAATGACTAGTAAACTGCATCATGCAGTTTTACTTTGGACTCATAGATGATTCTCTTTGGTGTCACTTTAGTTCAATAAAAACATTTTAAAAAAACTAACCTATCAGATGTTAAAAATAGCTATTTCTTTTTATAATACATTTTCACATAGGTTGAAAAATTCTTATCTAAAAATAACAGGAAAGTCTTTGAAAAGATATGTGAAAACCAAGAGACAAGGGGCAGGAGTCATTTTTTTTTAAGGGAAATGCAGATTGTGTGATATCTTTGCCCCTATTTCATTCACTGCATGCCCTCTGGGCTGAGTCTATTCCTAAAGCAATAATCCAGATGTCATTCTTGAGTTTTCTGTATCAGCAGAGATTTTGAAAGCTACTGTATTTTTAGAACTCTTTTACTGTGGCTGCTATTGCTACCATTAATCTATTAGTCTCTGCTTTTTCCAGGAAGTTACTATGAAAAGAGTCTCTGGGCAGCAATACCTTGATAAAGTATAAATGGGAGAAACTTCTGGCCCATTGGAAAAATGGGTTATTCATGTGAAAAGCTTTCCAACGTGTGTTACTCAGCAAAAGCCACAAAGTATTGCCCTGCCTCCATCTACTTTTCAATGACATATTTCAAAGGGAATTCATATTCTTTTTTTTATGTAGAAAAAGACTGCATTTATTGTGTGCCAAGCCACCTTGCAAGACCTTTTGTCTAATGACCCAAAGTCATCGTTCTTGTTAGAAATTAACATCACTTCCAAATTGTAATAGGTCAAAATTTGCTCTCAACTTAGAATGGCAGAATAGTATAAGTTCTGAATGCTTCACGTGGTAAATGTTTCTTTATTCCCATAAAAGGAGAAAACAGCAGCAGTCTTGGTTCCTGCAGTGAAGAAATCTTACAATAGCTATTATCTTCAAAGGAAATAAAAAAGAAAAAATAAAAGAGAGAGAAAGGATAAAAACAAGCACACAAACAAGTAAAGGTTAAAGGCAATAAATAGGAAAGGGTAAAGAGCAAGAGATACAAAAGGGAAACAAATCTCCTCACACTCTCTTCCCATCTGTCTTTGTCTCTTTGCCATTGTGCTTTTTGGAAGTTGCATTTTCCCTTAAAAGCTTCTCAATGGGTCCTCACTATTTTGATCAAAGTGTACTTTTCTCTCTTCTGTAAGAATTTTTACAAACACTTTAATTGGCTTTTTACTTTTTTTTTTTCACTATTTAGTCTTTTTCTATCATATTTTTAGCCTGGGAATTCCTGGTGTCTTTAGCATTATAAAACAAATTGAATGGCTTGTTTTAACATCCATTTAACAAAAGCAGATTTTGAGACTAGGGATTTTTTTCCTGTGAAACACATGCTTTCCTCCACAGTTCCAAGCAGGCATGTTGGTGTTCTCCAAAGAACAGCCCACTTCAGTCTCAGTTTCCAATTCCCAGGTCTTCTTCACCCAATGAGGCACTAGCAAGGGGTTCTCTTTTCCAGAGTATTTCAGCATGCACAAGAAAAATATCTTGTTGATGTTGAATAGGAAAGGGGTGGTTCATACAATTTATATCCAATGTAATTTAAAATTGTAAGCATTTAAATAGATAAAGATATGTGCAACTTTACAAAGGAGGATGAAGGATTACATGAACAGAATTATTTTTATTTTTAATATATTTTTATTTAAGTAACATGATCATAGTTGGGTTACAGTCACAAACATCCCCCTTCACCAGTGTAACAGTCCCTCCTCCCCTCTTCCCATCCCATGCCTGTATTCAAGACAGGCATTCTATTACAGTTCATTTGTTTTTAAGTTCAGTAAATTGTATTTTTTTTCCTTAAAGGATAAAAGTAAAACAATATAGTAAAGGTGTGATAGTGGCAATCGCTGTTGTTTGCATAGATCCAGAAATATATGGGGAAAATGGAAAAAATTCCGTGGCCTAATTATAAAAAGGCCTCACCCCAGAAGTTTATTGGCATAAGACCAACTCTGGGTTCCAGGCATACCAGTCTGTCCAACCCGAGTTATTCTCCGTGGTCCTGGTGAAACTTTTTCACACTTTAGCTATTGTTGGTATAAGACTATTATATTTAAAGACTCTGGATTCTGTGCATTTCTTTCATAGATGTCAGGCTGATGTGGAGATCCTTTAGTTTCAGCATACCATTAAATGAGGAGCAATCTGCCCTGCAAGCAGACTGTTGCTGAGTCGTCTGGGCGTTAAGAGCACTCTTTGGAATAAGTCAATGCTAAAGCAGTGGTAGGTCTTCCCTGGTAGAGGCTTGGATCCTGGTAATGTGATAGACAATTGTGGTTGTTTCCATAGATGGTATCATTGTTCAGGTGTGTATGGGTGATGCTCATTCTTCTGAGGCCTAAGCCAAATCATTATGCCAATGTTTAGGGTATAAGGCCTAATTGCATTACCAAATTTGTGTTCCCATCTCTAGTAGATAAGAACTTGTTTGCATATATATTATTTTCCCATTTTAATGTGCCTATGCAAAAGAGAAGCAATGCCAATAGATATTGTTGGTGCATCTGGGGGTCGACAAATAAAGTCCAACATTCCCCGTAACTTGGTTCAAACATGAAATCTATACAGCGATACTCTTCTACCAGTATTGCTTATAAAACAGATCTCAAAGGGAGAAAATCAAACAATCAAATAACAAAACCAGTGGGCAAAATTGTCACTATATGAGGACATTTGAAAAGAGTTATAGATATTAAGGGAATAATCTGAGATATACAAAGGAGATACACATGTCCCTTTTATGTTTTAGAAATAGTCAAGAGGGAGGTGTTTCCGAGATACCACTTTGGTCTGTGATTTGGACAAGTGAAGAGCACATGAAGCCATGTCAACCCCGTGTTGCCTTCTAAAGTTTCGACTCCTGGAGACGTGTTTGCTTCCTAATTGCTGGAAGTCGGAAGTTCACCAGTCCCCTCCCAGCCCCTTGCAGGAAAGAGGAAGCCTGGAGTCTCCTTTAAATTGCTCCTCCCAGGAACCCACTTGCTGGGACCCTGAGCAGATATCCAGGAATAACCCTGGGGACCGGGAGGATGGAGAGAGAAGGCTGTTGGGGCAGCCGAGGCTGCATCTTCCCTTTAGATTGGCCAAAAAGCCTACAGCATTGAGCCATGTAGTCCACGTGTTGCCTGCTGAAGCTTTAAACTCCAACAAAAAAATTACTGTGAGAGATATGTAATCCACGTTGGCCAAAACAAAAATGATTAGTACAGAAAAATGGTTAAATGTGGGGTAATAAGAGGTGGGAGTGAGGGAGTAAAGTAATAAAACGAGCTCCTCGGCGGTTTTCAGATTATGACAAATAGATTAAACACAATAATATCCAAATATTTGTCAATATGTTCCGCACGGGGGTGCTACACAATGGACAGGTTTAGTAAAGAAATTTCCCTGGGACTTCCTGAAGCTATAACCTATTGTGCTGCTATTCCCACCTCGCTGGCTTGCCCAGGTATGTGGTCCAGGGGAAGACTTGGATTTCCGGAGGAAGGAGTTACAGGGGTGCTGGGGTGACCCATGTCCCGCACCCCTTCCTAGGCCTGGTTAAAGAGGCCTTAGGCATGGCAAAAGCTGCCAAACCCCATGCTGGCAGAGCCTCCGGGCTCCCAGGAAGGAAGGAGATCCTTCAAGAGCTGGAAGGCCAGAAGGTCAAAGCCCCCACTCAAACCCTCCCTCTGGAGCTGGGAGGGAAATGGGGAAAGCCTAGGGTAACCAATAAGCTCCTCCAAGGGACCCACCTCGCTGGCTTGCCCAAGCATGTGACCCTGGAGTACATGAACAGAATTCTCAAAATGTTCTTGGAGTAGATTAATTTATACTTTCCAAACATTTACATAGACATTTTATAATACATGAATAATACTACTTGTTTGCTAACAGTTTTCAACATATATGATGTAAATGACTATATAAAAAATAGTAGATTATTGAGATTTTATGGTTGCATCTCACTAGAAAAATTTACTAAATTTATGACAGAACTTTGCTTACATTGAATGGTATTTATTTATTTATTTATTTATTGTTTATTGTATTTTGAAGCAGCACCTTGCTGTGCTTAGAGGTCACTGCTGAAGGGCTCAGTACTGGGAATCAAACCCTGTGATCCTAATGAAAACAAGCACTTTAACTGCTGTACTATCTCTCAGGTCCAAAATATTATTTACTGATGATAATTAAAAGAGCACTTGTGTTTGATTGTGAAATGCTAGTGGTATAGAATGTATTAACTTGGCTATAATCTCTCCTTTCTGTCATCTGAAAAAAAAGTGTGTATAGTAACCTAGTATTCAGATAATTGATTCAGGATGTTGAAATGACAATTTTTTATAATCAGAATAAATAGTTATAGATAAGGTACTCCATGTTAAGAGAAAGAATGAAATGTAAATGAGAGTGACTGAAAAGGCAAAATAGTAGATGAAAAAAATTGCTGTTTAAACTAAAATATCTAATAGGCAGAATATCCTTTGCTTCTGGCACCTTGAGAAAATTTGTTAATTTTATCTTTATGTAGGCATTGAGAATGATCATTTTTAAAAAACAGTATAATTAGATATTAATCTTATTGTGTATGAAGATATGAGTCAAAGTAATAACCATGCTATTTCAATGACCACTCAGAACGTCAAATATACAAATAAGTGAAGAAAATTAAAAACTGGAAGATAGGATACACAAGTATGTTGACAGGATACTCAAATATGTTGCATTTTAATGCTGGAATTTAATTCACATGTGTAGGACCAGAGTGATTATACAAGGATTGAGGCACTTAAAAACTAGAGTGACCTCTGAGCACTGCTGAGTGTGACTTCTAAAATAAAATTTTAATAACCAATAATAATTTATATCTACAAGTATTTATATAAAACTTTAATTTCTTTTTGCTACACGCAGCATACTCAGAATTTTCTCCTGGATTTACACTTAGGGATCACACCTAGCAGGTTCAGGGAAAGAAAAGGGGAACCAAGGAAAAACCTATAACTGGCATATGCAAGGCATGAGCTCAACCTGTTGTATTGCCTTTTGGGTTGGGTTTACTCAAATGTATATTCAGAATATCTGAATTTTGTGTTAGGATTCCATCTATTAATTATACACTGGGGAATATCATTTCCTACTCCCTAAGGCAATATATTGGGGTAGTGATAGGATACTTCTAGAACTGCTTTCTCCTTAAAGCAAACTTTATTTTATTTTATTTTTTGGTTTTTGGGCCACACTTGGCAGCAATCAGGAATTACTCCTTGCTCTCAAAAAAGCTTCTGGCAGGCTCAGGGACCCATATGGGATGCTGGGGATCAAACCCAGGTCCATCCCAGTTTGGCAACATGCAAGGCAAAGGCCCTACTGCTGTGCTATCTCTCTGGCCCTCTCCTTAAAGTAAACTTTAAAAAAAACATGGTCACTTAATATACAACTGTTAGTTGTCTCTGTCTGATGAACAAAAATAATCAGAGATAACTAGCTAGTATAAAATTGAAGGCCTTGAAGAGAGACAAAAGAGAAGTGCAATAAATAGAGTAGATAACAGAATGAAGTCAACAGAGCTAAAGTATTGTGAATTAACAGTATTCCTAGTCTAGTCGCATATCACTCATAACTCTACAAATAATCAGTACAGGATCTTAGAATAGTGGCCTACCTACACAAATAGTTAGACTTCCGTGGATATACTTATTTAAAACTTAAAAAGCAACATAAAACAGAGGAGTGGTAAATTTTTCTACTTTGTATTTTGTTGATTTTGGTTTGTGACCCAACTGAGCTGTGCTCAGGGCTCACTCCTGGCTCTACAATCAAGTTTATTCTAGCAGGCTCAGAGGGTTATAAGGGATGGTGAAGATTGAGTCCAGGTCAGCCACATTCAAAGTAAGCAATCTACTTTCTGTGCCCTGACTAAGCTTTTTAATTGGTCAAATAGTAAGCAATTTAGCCACCTTGCTTCTCTTGCTTCTACTCTGCTCTCTCATTCTAGGGCTATAGGAGCTATAACCTATAAGTAAGTTATCAATAATTCCAGTTTACATGAAAGCTCTTAATAGGAAAATTAAATTTCATATAATTTTAACATGATGCAAAGTACTAATCTTAAAATTTATGGGTTCATTTTTTAAAAATATTTTTGATTGTTTCTTGATGTCTTGGTTGAGGGTGGTTTTTTTTGTTTTGTTTTGCCTTTTTTGCAGCATATGCAGCAATAATCTGGGTGGGGTTGCTCCTACAGTTGTTGAGGTGACCTTGAATACCAAGTATGGTACCAGACATCCAGCATGCTAGCATGCACTAAGTCTTTTGAGCAATATCTTTGGTCATAAAAATGATCACTTCAATCATTTGGAAAAAAATGGTTAAAATGTGCCAAAGTATGAGAAAATATAATTCAGATATTTCTCTGAGGAATTTACTGGATGTGTTTAGAGAGACTCTTAAACTTATATATTGGAAAATGAGATGAAAATTGAAGGTTTTTGGTCTTTGCTATGACTCATGATACATTTTCAAAAATTCACATTTCATAATTTATTTATTTATTTTTTTATTTATTTAATGTTGGGGTTTGGGACACACATAGTGGTCCTCAGGGATTACCCTGATTTTGCACTCAGAAATTGCTCCTGGTCGGCACAGGGGACTGGATGAGATGCTGGATTAGAACCGAGGTTTGTCCTGGACCAGTTGTGTGCAAGGCAAATGCCATAACTATGCCATGCACTATCGCTCCAGCCCTATTTTTATTTTATATATTATGAAAAGTGACAAATGCTATCTTGAATTCTGGTGTGTGTACCTTATTTAAATTAAATGGTACTGCATAAAGAATCACACTCTCATTGAGTATTGCTAGGGTGATCATAATGCTTCTACTACTATTGACCTAAATACACTGTATCATATCGTATAACTGAGCACAGAGAAGTGAGGGGTGCACAGCCAAGCTGAATACCACTAAGATTGATTCCTGAATCCTCATCAAATCTTGGGAAACCCTATCCATATTTTGAAGGAAAGAGAGGAGGAAAAGAGGAGGAAGTAGAAGAGGAGAAGAGAAGGCAGAAGAAAGGACAAGAAGGAAGAGGAGGAGGAGAAAGAAAGAAGTCATCATTGTCATTATCATCATAGTCATTTTATGAGTCTCCAAATAGCACTGAATAAGGCCTATAAATCTTTTAGACTAAATACCACTGCACACTAGAGTTAAGAACAGCTTTTAAAATGGTCTAGAGAAAGCCATTAGAAACATTTAGAAATTAACAGTTATCTAAAACAGCTCAGATTATTTTATGTGAAAGCAAAATATGTCAAGTATAATGTAAATTGTTTAAAATAAAGATTTAGAAATAGTGTCATACCCCTCAAAATAACGGTCTATATAGAAATAGTGTCATAATACCACATAAAATCAAATAGGTTTTTTTTTTCTTTTTTTTTTTTTTTGGTTTTTGGTTTTTGGGCCACACCCGGCAGTGCTCAGGGGTTACTCCTGGCTGTCTGCTCAGAAATAGCTCCTGGCAGGCACGGGGGACCATATGGGACACAGGGATTTGAACCAACCACCTTTGGTCCTGGATCGGATGCTTGCAAGGCAAACACCGCTGTGCTATCTCTCTGGGCCCAAATAGGTATTTTTTTAATTGATGGAAAAAATTTTATTTGAGTTTACGAAGAAACTAGTCAAACATATGACTTGGTTTTTTTTTGGAGGATGAGGCAGGCAAAAACTTATTCTGAAGATAAAGCATTGTAATAATTAGAGAGTAATTAAAAATCTTGTTAGTTGTCAAATATGTAGACATATGAGTAACATATATCTATTTTGTGAAGAACTAAGTTCAGTAACTTTATTTATTTATTTATTTTTGGTTTTGGGGCCACACTCGGTGGTATCAGGGGTTACTCCTGGCTGTCTGCTCAGAAATAGCTCCTGGCAGGCACGGGGGACCATATGGGACACCGGGATTTGAACCAACCACCTTTGGTCCTGGATCGGCTGCTTGCAAGGCAAACGCCGCTGTGCTATCTCTCCGGGCCCTAAGTTCAGTAACTTTAGAGTGATTCAGTTACTTTAAAGTATTACCCTATATAACTCTATGTAACTTTATAATAAAATATTTTTATATGTTATACATGATAAAATATTATGATTAAATATAACCTTATAATAAACATTGCCCTACCACAATATATTCCTACCAGAATGTATGCCTCTTTTTATATGAGTAAAGTAGCAGTAAAGTATGTTCAGTAAATTTTTTTGAAAGGTTAAAAAGGTCTGAGATTTGTTTCATTTATTGAGAATCCCTAATGATTTAAGATCTTTAATTTGAAGCATGGTTATAACACTGTATTATTAATTAGCTTGTTAGTGTTTTATTATAAGACCATAGAATTGTAAAGTATGCAGCAATCTAGTAAATCTAGAGACAAAAGAACACATGGGGTTAGGAGAGACAGAAAAACTGTTAGATTCTTGTTGCATATGGCCAACCCTTGATAGGTGCCCAGCATCTCAATAGTCTCCTCTGCCTACAGGAGTAATCCCCTAAGCGCAGTGCCAAAAGTAGGCCCACATGAGCCTAAAATAAATAAATTAGGAAAAAACACAGTAAAATGACTTTCTTCTTTACAGAGACAAAACCTGGATCCTAAATACTATTTATTGGAAGGAAGGAGTTGAAAATCTGGGTACTTTTCTAATTTTGAGGTGCAAAATCATAGCTTACCATAGAGTAAAACTCATCATCTGTTTGGATTTTAAAAAGTAAAATTTTTGACAGGGTTTACTATATTGTATGCTGACCAGAATCCATAAAATACCAAAACACTTTTTAAATTATTTGGCTATGACCAATCAGAACTTTAAGATTCATCTTTGATATTAAATTAGAGAATATTATAGAAAAAGCACAAAACATATAGAAATTTAGCTTTAATTTTAAATTCAGCTTTTAGTCACGCTGATTTTCTAATCAATGTTGTATTTTGAAATTTCTAGAAGAACTACAGAGCTGGATGGAAAAAAAGTTTGGGAATTGGAATAAAGCAATTGCTTCAAATTTATTGAAAAAATATGTGCATGTGCACTCGTGTACATGTGTGTGAGGGGGGTTAGACTAAAGTTGTGTACTGTAAAAATGTCAGACCACTAATTGTTTTTAAATTCATCATAATTTAAATAAAAATTAATTACAATGATACGACTTAAAATTTTATGATTATGGTTTTTATTTTTAGAAATTTTGGAGATAATTGAATAATGCAGCATGAATTAAGCAGAGTCTTAAGGGCTGATACAGTGGGTAGGGTGTTTGCTTTGCATGTGGCTGACCCGGTTCAATCCCCAGCATTTCATATGATCTCTCCCACCCCCAGCACTACCAACAGTGATTCTTGAGTGCAGATCTAGTCATAACAAACATCACTGGGTGTGATGTTTGTTAAATAAATAAATATTAAATAAAAATTAAAAATAAAATTTAAAAATTATGTAGAAAGATACTGTGTAGCATTTACTTTATTTCCACCCAGCGTTAACAATTTAAGAAACTACAGTTCATTATTTATAGCCCAGGATTTAAATTTTTATTTTTTAGTTTTGAGTGCCGAGTTTAGTGGTGCTCATGTGAGACCAAAGGTAACCAGTAGTTTCAAACTATGGTTTGCCATATAAAAGGCAAGCAGCTGAAAACTTGTACTGTGTCCAGATCTATAATCCAAGATTTTGATGGTGATACACTCAAGACAACATTTCTAGAATCATTAAATCTCTCAGTTTGTTGGTTTTTAGCTACATCTACTTGTCCCTGCCTACATTCTTTCATAGTCCCTGGCAAACACTACCTGTTCTCCATTTCTTTAATTTTTTCCCTAAGCATCAGATATTTTTTTTATAAATGAAATCCTGTGTTTTATATATAATCTTCTAAAGTGAACCTTTTTTTGTATCATTCTATGAACCTTCATTCACGTTGTGTGTATTGATAAGCAGCTCTTTTCTTTCTATTATAGTCTTTCATGTTACAGATAAACCTCAATCTGTAACACTACTTATTCATTGATGAACAATTAAATTTTATCCAGTTTTTAACTGCCATAAATAAGTCTACTATAAAATTCCTGTACAGGTTTTTGCATGAACATAAGTTATCATTTCTCTGGGATAAATGCCCAGGAATGCAATTACCAGGTCATATGGTAGTTTCATGTTCAGTTTTTAAAAGAAAGTAGCAAACTGTTTTCCATAGTGACTGTACCATTTTACATTCACACTAGCAATGTACAAATTGATCCAGTTTCTTTGCATCCTTGCCAACCTTTCAAATGCTACATTTTTATTTAATTAGCTTTTCTGATAAGGGTATACTGACATCTCATTGTGGCTTTAATTTGCATTTCCTAACAGATGATAATGTTAAATTAGAGAACAAAAGGTGAAGAATAAAATTCTCATTAAATCCAATTTTGGTACAAGAATGTACTTTAAAATGAGCACACACACTAACACTCAAAACAAAGAAGTATTTTCAGATGATTCTATTTTAGTGTGAAAAATGTCAAATATCCCAAGCTTATCTATAAATTTAACATAATTACAATTAAAAAGTCTGAAAGTTGTTTTCAAATTGTAAACTAATCTCAATGTTATCTAAAAAGCAGCAAAGAGGAGTAGACAAGGAAAACTTTCTATGGAAGAGGAGGGCATAACATATCTCCCTAGAAAATATATAATGTTCATAATATAGTTATGAGTTAAATATGCTTAATGGTAAATTACTAAACTAACAACTTACTAGCTCAAGGAAATGGCAGTTCATTCACAAACAGATATAACAAAATTTTATATATTTAGTATCTGTGATATAATTTAATTAGGTAAAAATATCCACCTTTGAGAAAAATTATTCTTTGAAACATTAAGAAAAACAACATATAAACAACTAAAATGATTTATAACTAAAGTTATAAGATATAATTAAACCTTTACAACTATTATAATATTTAATGGTTGTAACATTGTGTTGTTATACTATTCAGTCAATGGATTGTTTCAATTCTCTAATACTTAACTTAATTTACAAATTAGGTTGATAAATATCCTCTGATTGTAGCTTGATGCCTTGTTTTCTTATTTATATTTAGTATATCTCTTTATATTTTATATTTTCATCTGATAAACATAATACATTCATAATTATTAAAATCATAAAACATTTATTTGTACTCATAAAATGTTGAAAAGCTGAAGAGTTGCTTTATTGGAGCCAAATATGACAGTAAATTGATTATAGCATTTAATTTATGGAGGAGATGCATACAGTATACACACCCCACTGAACTCTGGCTGAAAGCTGCCTCTGTGCTCCAGGTCATTCTGACAACACTTTAGTGTATTTATGCTGATTTAGGAACCAAGCCTGTGTTGGCTGCATGCAATGCAAGCATCTTTTCCTGTACTATCACATTAGCCCTAAAATGTAGCTTGTAAAAGGTGATTTTAGAACCAAGTACCAAATCTAAACTACAACAATCAAGGTAAAAATGTGCTTGTCAAGGAGGCTGATTGTGGAGTACAATGTCCACTTTTGGACATTGGTGGAGGGAAGTCAGCACTGGCTAAAAATTTGTATGCCTGAAACCCAGCAAAGAACAACCATATAAATCATAGGACCCTAATATCTAAGTTTTAAAAATATTTCAACAAATTACAAAGTAAAAGATATTATTAAAAGAATGACTTCATAACAACTCCAGACATTAAAATTTGAAAGTTGTTTTTTTTCTTTTTAAATTTTATTCATTTATTACAGTAACAGATATCTACACCTCTTTGTTGGTTTGTTTGTTAGTATTGTTTTTTCAATATCTTTATTTAAGCACTATAATTACAAACATATTTGTAGTTGGGTTTCAGTCATAAAAAGAGCACACATCCCTTCACCAGTGAAACATTCCCACCACTAATGTCCCCATCTCCTTACTCCACCACCCCCTGCCTGTATTCTAGACAGACATTCTATTTCTCTCACTCATTAACATTGTCATGATACTTAGCTAGACCTTTTTTTTAAAGAGCACAAATTCATGTTTCACTCTCTCTTCAGCTAATAGTCCCCAAGTGATAACACTATGCCAACACAGTACTTTTATTATCTTCTTTAATTGTCATGTTTATGTAATGGCAATAGTGCTATTCTTATTTGGCAGTTGAAAATCAAAGACATAGAGAAATAAAGTAAAATTTACATAGATAATAATTGAGAGAAATATTGCCAGAGATCAGGGCATTGATTTCTTTTCTATATATATAGAATATATATATGTATATATATAAGATAGGGAGAATTTTTTTAAATTCTCAAGTAAGCCTTTCTAAGTACTATCTGATATGCTATTCCTTAACACAGTCTTATTTTCTTTAGATCTGTCACAGCACTGAACTTTATTCATTTGGGTGTTTGCACCTATCTTCTTTATATAGGTGTCTATAGATAGGCATCTATGTATTTACATCTATATGCCTAGCACTAAAACAGATTGATAAAATACTATAGGCTTATAAACAATAAAATTGATAGTATCTGAATAGAGTAACAAGTATTTAAAAATGTTCAGTAAAAACAAAACAAAAAAAAATAAAAATGTTCAGTAAGGAAAAATTTAGATGAATCTCTAGTAATTATTGATAATAATACTTTATTTGTTGTTGCTTTGGGGGACACATCCCAAATAGTATTTCTGGTCCCCACTTGAAGACAAGGGTCTGAATCTCTATACTATTTCTCTGTCACCATCAATATTTGATTTTATGATTCCATACTGTATAATATAGCATTTACCTTTTATTGCTAAGAAATATGACTGGATAAATGAAAAATACCACATATACGCTTATACGTAGTGGTTTTACCTCAAAACTAAGCTCTTTGAAGGAGTGCAGTGACTCTGACTACAATTATTCAAATATGTATCTTTCAACTCTGCCATTATCTTGTTGAAATTTAACTTTAATATTCTCAATAAAAAATATTTCCCATCTAATGAGAGGACTTTGTCTTAACAAGAGTGTGAAGTTATTCAAACCCACTGTGGGAACAAGATATGAACAAAAAAGACCTTATAAATTTTTCATCCAAAAATTGAGGTGGCTTGAATGTAATGAGAATCTCAATTTTTCAGATTCCTTATAAAACAACTCTAGTAGAATCTGCAAAACTGAATTGTAAGACTCATTTGAACAGCAGAATATATGAGAGAAACCACAGAACTCACTCCAAAAATTACCATTCTTAATGAAACAGCACTAAATAGGTTTTTAAATTATGATAGGTGTAATTTTGTTTTAAAATTCCACTTTGGTTTTACAAGTAGTAGTTGTGAATAAAAATTTCTTTCAGTCTTAATGTATTGTTTAATTCCATATGTCTCTAATCCTGTATATGAACACCTTCATAGTTGCTGTCTATAAAAGCAATTCTAATTGCAAGATGATTAAAAAGATATATTGTCCAATGGATACGTTGTTGAAATGCTTTTGAGAATCCAATTTTAGAAGTCAGAAATAAATTTTATTTTGTTTTTGTTTTGGGGCCACACTCGGCAGCTCTCAGGGATTACTCCTGGCTCTGTGCTCAGAAGTTGCTCCTGGCAGGCTTGGGGGACCAAATGGGATGATGGGATTGAACCATTGGCCCTCCTGGGTCGGCTGCTCGCATTGCAAGAACCCTACCGCGGTGCTATCTCTCTAGCCCCTACATTTTTTAAGATGTAGTAAAAACCCTAATCTGCAACCTTCTTTTATAGGAATTTGTGGGCAAGATCATGAATACAAAACTATTTTTATAACCTATTATTATTCCAAATTGTTTGCTATAGTCAATCAACTAATCTCAGATTATCAAAAACAAGTATTGAATTTTTAACATTACTTCCTGTGTTAACAACCTGTTTGAATGAGCCCCTAAAAATTATAACTGTGTTCAGTCCTAGATGAGTTTAAAAGCTGAGGAAGTGTTACCTATGGTCAACAAAAAAGAAAGCTCCAAGTACACACACACACACACACACACACACACACACACACACACACACACACACACATGATACTAGTCTGGTGTTTTATCAGGGATACCTGGAAGAAAATATTTTCTTGCACATTTGTACTGTTTTGGCATCTTTAATGCAAGGAACTACAGAAAAGATTGACTGTACACAGCCTTAGGGGAGATTCCTGGGACAGATTTCTTTTTTATTCAAGTAAATCAACTCAAATCACTGTTCTCTACCTCTCTACTTCTTTATTCTTAAAATGTCTTGCTGTTGGGGCCGGCGAAGTGGTGCTAGAGGTAAGGTGTCTGCCTTGCAAGTGCTAGCCAATGAAGGACTGTGGATCAATTCCCCTGTGTCCCATATGGTCCCCCCCAACCAGGGGCAATTTCTGAGCGCTTAGCCAGGAGTAACCCCTGAACATCAAACGGGTGTGGCCCAAAAATAAAAAACAAAAAAGAAACAAACAAAAAAATGTCTGGCTTTTTAAACTTTTTTTTAATGCAAAAAAGGAATGAAAGATAGTTTAGAGAAATTAAGTCTTCTGGAGTATTCTCAATCTGTATGAATAGTGGTGTGGTTATACTAACTTAACAAAAGAGCTATCTGAGAAAAGTTTCTATATACATGGATATGTAGATGATCATTTTTTACCTATATAATGGTATTATAATACACAACTTAAAAATAATAACAATATAAATAATACTCTGTTGTATCTTTTACATAGTGAACTGATTCACACTAAAGTCTTTAGCTGAATTATGCTGAATATTGTTCTCTGTGGCAAAAGTATGGTTCCAGTTAATAAATGGGTATAGTATTACCCTGAAAGTTGGGTGACATTTTTATTTAAATTCATACAATGAGATGCAAGTGAAATAGCATAACATAGAAAAGACCTTGACTTGTTTGTCTTTGATGTTAGCAATTCCTTTGTAGAGCGTGATAAAAATTGGTATCTGATGGCAAAACTTTCCTAAATTATTTGGGAAAATCTCAATATAATTGCTGTTGGTTTTACTAGGATGTGACTATGCTGTGATACTTTGGTCCTTGTTTCCTGACAGAGAACTTGACTAGAAAGGCAAAACATAAAAGTAATAGATTTTATGAAGATAGAGAATGAAGAAAAGAATATGAAGCTTTGGGTGACTGAGGATATTCAGTTTGGACTGACTCAATAAAAAGTGAGTCACATTGAAGAAACCTAATCTCAATGAATGTGAATGTTGAATTGAATAGGGAGCATTCTTGGACTTGTTATACATATCTGCAGTGTCAGGATCTGTGTTAGGATTCTAGTGTGAGTGTTGGAGCCTCTGGGTAGTACTCTTGTTGCACTATCCTTCTTTTAATGCAGGCTAGCAGCCTCCTTTAACATAGCCACTATATATTATCACCTATAATCAATCAGTGTTAAAAGCATTTTTCTATCATTTATTTATTTATTTATTTATTTATTTATTTATTTATTTATTTATTTATTTATTTATTTATTTATTTATTTATTGGTTGGTTTCTAAACCACACTTGGCAGTGCTCAGAACTTACTCCTGGCTCTATGTTCAAGGGAATAAAATTGAGAAAAAAATGGAAATATCTTGTTTTTTAATTGAAGTATGTACAATTTATGATATACACATTCTAACCAAATAATAAATACACAGCAAATCCAAATATCAATCGAAAATTTCTTTTTTAAATCTAATAAGATATACCAAATATTGAAAAATTAAAAGTAAAATCACTAATTCTATTAACTCTAAGAATTATTAGGACATGTTCTTGATCAAAATAAAAATGTTCTTTAAAAATAGGAAAAAAAAAAACTATGATGATGACACAGATATACTCAGAGAACAATGGATAGAAATAAAACTGAAGTCAACTGATATATAAATGAAAAGTTAATTGGTCATGACTTCTCCAAATATCAATAATGAAAACGATTTTTAGTTTATGTTCTTACTAATTTGGCATTGTATGAACTGAAACAAATACCTTGCTTATTATATAGCAGAAGACTACATAAAAATTTATTTAAATTACAAATATGTGTTAAGATTATGGTTTTAATTAGAGAATATATAAAATATCTGTAATAGAGGAATGGAGGAGGATTTCTTTTAAAGGTATAGATTTCATGAAAGCACATAAATACACTAATTTAGACTTAAAAGACTAGACTCATCATAACTAAAGAAATAAAACACAATTTCAAATATGGTTCTTAACATTTTTGCTTGAAAATCGGTGTATTTATTTTAAAATTAGCTGCAAAACTTAGAAAAAAATCTAAGAAAAAAATTCTAGTTTAAATTAAAGTATGGATAAAGCAAATCTATGACTTTGGCTTAATAGAAAATGGGATACATTAGAATTTCTGCCTTTTAAAGCCTTTGTAGTTAAAGAAAATATTAATTTGCATATATGTTAACATACTTAAATCTCCCCAATTAGTGTATATATTTGAATGTACATTGAAATTAATACTACCAAATAAATGTAATGGGGATTAATTGCAACACAGGAAAGGATTACTTCTCTTATATCCCATTTAACATCCCTGGAAATACTTTTTCATGACTCACTGAACTGCTGTTTTATTTTTGGTATGTCTTCTGAAAAGCTAAGGTCACATTAGCTAACAGCTTGCTGATGAAGATTTTTGTAATTTTGAAAACTAATAAGCCTAATTTTAACTATATCTGTGGTTTCTCAATTCAGCACACTTCAATTAAAGGATTACTTAAAATGTTTTTGAAACCATGGAAAGATGTACTTATACCTCAAATAATGCAAATTTAAATGTATTTTCAGTAATACTCACTTTTCTGTTTTCACACTAATCATTTCCTAATGATTAATATCAGGTATAAGTGAAATAACTCACTGGAGTCTTTCATAATCTTTTTTAAAGATTATAGTCTAGGGGCCAGAGAGATAGTATGGAAGTGGGGTGTTTGCCTTAAATGTAGAAGGATGGTGGTTCAAATCTTGGCATCCCATATGGTCCCCCAAGCCTGCCAGGAGCGATTTCTGAGCATAAAGCCAGGAGTAACCCCTGAGTGCTGCCGAATGTGACACAAAAACCAAAACAAACAAACAAACAAAATTAAAAAAGATTGTAGTCAAACATCTTTACATATTTTATAAGTGTATGGCAAGATTGTTCTTTCAAAATATTATAAACAATTGTTCATAATATGTTACAATTTTCAAGAAATAATTTTCAAAAGGTGCTAAAGTCATCTGAGAAATTTTATAATTTTCTCTTTATTATATTGTTATATCACTAAATGATAATAAAACACACTGAAAATTAATCTATATTTGGAACAGGCCAGATAGTAAAAAGAGTAAGCCACTTTCCTTGCACACATCTGACCCTGGTCAACCCTCACACCTCATATGATCTCTTCAACTCAAAAATAATCCCTGAGCACAAACACAGGCTGAAGTCCTGAGCACTATTTAGGTGAGCCCCAAAACAAGCACACAAACACAAAATAGAAAATTTAGTAGCAAAATATTCCCAAATAAGAAAGACAAGGTTTTCTTTCTTTTTCTTTCTTTCTTTCTTTCTTTCTTTCTTTCTTTCTTTCTTTCTTTCTTTCTTTCTTTCTTTCTTTCTTTCTTTCTTTCTTTCTTTCTTTCTTTCTTTCTTTCTTTCTTTCTTTCTTTCTTTCTTTCTTTCTTTCTTTCTTCTTTCTTTCTTTCTTTCTTTCTTTCTTTCTTTCTTTCTTTCTTTCTTTCTTTCTTTCTTTCTTTCTTTCTTTCTTTCTTCTTTCTTTCTTTCTATCTTTCTTCTTTCTTTCTTTCTATCTTTCTTTCTATCTTTCTTTCTTTCTTTCTTTCTTTCTTTCTTTCTTTCTTTCTTTCTTTCTTTCTTTCTTTCTTTCTTTCTTTCTTTCTTTCTTTCTTTCTTTCTTCCTTCCTTCCTTTCCTTCTTCCTTCCTTCCTTCCTTCCTTTCCTTCTTCCATCCTTCCTTTCCTTCTTCCTTCCTTCCTTCCTTCCTTCCTTCCTTCCTTCCTTCCTTCCTTCCTTCCTTCCTTCCTTCCTTCCTTCCTTCCTTCCTTCCGTCCTTCTGTCTTTCTTTCTTTCTTTCTTTCTTTCTTTCTTTCTTTCTTTCTTTCTTTCTTTCTTTATTTAATTCTTTCTTTATTTCTTTATTTCTTTCTTTCTTTCTTTGTTTATTTGTTTCTTGTTTTTGCACTCCTTTAATCATCTTTAGGTTTTGGATGATTTCTTTTTGTTGAGAATTAGAGTTTGAGGAAAATCTATTCTGTGCTCAGTGTTCATTACTCAGTCATACTCAGTAAACCACATCAGTGACAATGTAGTGCCAAGGTCAAAGCTATGTTCACAGCAATATCTCTCCGGGGAATGCCATCAGGTACCCGAAAACACAATGCAGAAAAGACGTCTGCACTCCTATTTTTATTTCAGCATAATTCACAATTGCCAGAATCTGGAAACAACCCAAATACCTGAGAACAAATTACTGGTTAAATAAAAAATGGTAGGTACATCTACCCAATGAAATGCTACACAATGTTTAGGAAAAATTTATGAGATTTTCTTATACATAGATAGATATATGGAGTATTATGCTGAGCAAAATGAGTCAGAGGTTTTTGTTATTTATTTATATTTTTGTTGTTGTTGTTTTTTGGCCACATCCAGTGACACTCAGGGGTTACTCCTGGCTATGTTCTCAGAAATCACTCCTGTCTTAGGGGACCATATCGAATGCTTGGGATTGAACGCAGGTTCGTCTTGGGTCAGCAGATTGCAAGGCAAACACCCTACTGCTCCGCTATTGCTCTGGCCCCTAAATATATTATTTTGAAAATAATTTAGATATAACATGCACATATTTCAACATGCTCTAAAGGCAGATTTTTTTTATTTTAGAGCACATAGTCATTATGCTATTATAATACTTTTAATTTTTTTGTTTGTTGACTCCTGTCTCTGTAATTAGGTATTCTTCTTGGTGGTGCTTTGAGGATTAAACAGGATGCCTGAGATTGAATTCTGGTTGGCTGTGTGTCAAAAATATCAGTCCATCAGCTGTACTATTTTTCCAGTCCTATTATAATATCTTTTAAATGAACAACTATTTCCTACTTTGGTCAGTTCACCAGTAAGATATTATTAAACAAAAGAAAATTTCACAATCAAATTTTGTGAGCACATTCAGCTTGTTATAACATCACTGGCTGATCTACTAGTCTTCCTTATATTTTTTAAGTTATTATAACACTATTACTTACCAAGTTGTTCATAATACAGTTGTTTCGAGCATATGTGCGCAATAGCCAATGCTATCAGAAGTTGATGGGTTTTGGTTGGACAGGGGTTGCTGGTTTTGTTTTGTCTTGTTTTGTTTTGCATGGTGTGGAGGGGAAGGGGAAGGGATGGATGTGCATCATATTTTTTAATATTTGTGGAGTTGGACAAAACACTTTTTCTGTGAGTGTGTAGGGATTAGCTTCAGGCTGCTATGCCTTAAGGCAGAAAGGGGAATCTGCCTGCCCTCATTCTGGGAAGTCCCCGGATAATCAGTCCTGGCCAGACTATCATGAAAGGTTAGAAGACTATTTCTTTTTTTTTTTTTTTTGAGGGGGTATGTGGTCACTTCTAGCTGCACTTAGGAGTTACTCCTGGCTCTGTGCTCAGAAATTGCTCCTAGCAGTCTCAGGGTCCATGTTGGATGTTGGGGATCAAACCCTGGTTCATCCCAGGACAGCTGCCTGCAAGGCAAATATCTTACTATTCTGCTATCACTCAGGCCCCTAGAGACTATTTTTTTATAGTTTAGTACTGGCGTCACACTTCTTTTCTGTACTGTTTCTTAATATTAATAAACATCTAATAAACATAAACATTTTCCTGATTTTTAAAAGGTAATTTGAAATAGAACTCAATAATGTATACTCGGTACTTTCATAGGATTATGTCTTTTCTTTTTTTGATCTATAAGGTTTAACCTATAAATTTTAGAACAGATACTCTGGCTCTATTTTTATCCTTTTTCAAAACTGGGTCATTTAACATCACTTGTTGGACTTATACTTGTAAAGTATCTGCCCTAGCCCTTAGATGTATCTCTCTAGAGTCTTATGTGCAATCTTATATAAAGTATGGGACAAGGTAGAAATAAAGTAGAAAATTCACTTAATTAAGTATAAACATATTTAAAATTATTTTCTGACCAAGGCAACGGAATGAAAACAGGTTCCAATATCACTCATGAACAATGTTATGAAATTCATCAACAAAATACAAAGAATTGTAAAATGAATTTTCATCTAAACAATAAAATGAACAGAAGTAAAGAGGTATAGGAAAAGGATAATAGATCAATCTAGTCTCACTCAAAAAAAATAACTGCAATGAATCATATACCTAATGAAATATCAATATCAAGACATCTAATAAAGAATAGGGGCTGGAGAGATAGCACAGTGATAGGGCATTTTTCTTACAGCAGCCGACCTGGGACTAATCCCGGTGTGATCCCCGACATTCCATATGGTCTCCCAAGCCTGCCAGGAGTAATTCCTGAGCACTGTTGGGTGTAGCCCAAAAACCCAAAAAAATGAACTAAACAAATCTCTATTACTTGAGAACAGAAATAGTTTAAGATGTTAATTTTAAAACAATAAAAAAACTGAAATTTGAAGCAAATAAAATAAAACATTTCTTACAAATGAGAAACTTTATCACAGATATAGAAAAAAATCAAACCCTGAGATTATAAGTAACACATAGTATTTGAGTATGTATGTTATTTTTTTACTACTACAGTAACAAAAATAATTCAGGCTTATCATTTTAAGAAAAACCATTTATTACTTTCCACAGGTTAGATATCTGATTTAAGGTAACAAGCAAAAATTAATGTTTAATAATTAGGACACGCTTCATTCTGGAAGGATCTTCTTTTTTATTGATTGTTCTAGTTTTGAAAGAGAAGCCAAATTCTTTAGTTCCCTGTTTCCTACTTGGTCTTCAAATATTGTTTTGGTTTAATACATTTCTCTGGACAATTTTTAATAATCAGCTCTCTGTCTCAAACTCTTGTTTTAACTGGACTCACAAGATTAGAATAGCACATTTGTGTTACACAAGATAATCTTAGCATCTCAAAGTCATTTATCACATCTGCAAAATTCCTTTTGCCATGAGTAATACACATTCTTATAAAATATATGTCATGCATACATAAAGTATGCCCTCCAAGTCCATAAAAATATTCTATAAAATAGGTCCAAGGTATTGAAAACCTTTTACAGTTGAAAAAAACCAATTAACAAATAATTAAGTTTAATCTTCTGATGAATAATAATTATAAATCTATTTAAGGATAAAGTTAAAAGTCTCTTTCTGTGCTTAAATTATTGCTAAGATTTTGAATCGAATTTATTTTTATACTGCTCATAAACCACTGGAGATTAATTTGTTAGTATTTAGAAAAGTTTGAGATGAACTATTTTATATAAATCCTGATTCTAATTTATGTACCTTAAACAATTCTTATTAAATATAAACATTTTATTCTATTGGTTTAAAAGCTTGAGCTTTTGATGGCAGGCAGAAAATGATGTCAGAATTAATATGTGACTATTGTAAAAAAAAAAAAAACAGAATCAGCTAATTTATACCAGCTATAGATATTATAGAGATAAGAAGGTAAGAGGTAAGTGATATGTACACTTGCTTTCCCCTGTAACCACAGAAAAAAAACACTGCTGGATTGATGTGGTAAAGCAAAAAGCCCAGGAAGTATGCAGATTTCAAAGCTACTAAGGGCAATTCTGTGAAGATAATCCAGGTTTGCTTTTCCTGCTCCCAATTTAAACTAGTCTTCTGAGTTGTTTATTGGACATTCAAGGAGCATGTGATCGACTATAGAACTTTCTTGATGCAATTATAGAGGGAAGCAACAGTCCAGAATTCTGAAAACAACTGATACATTTTAGAAAAAAGAAAACTGAAAGTAAGTTAAGCAGAGACCTGATGTATACAGGTGTTTTATTCCCTTTTAAATCTTTTCCCAAAAACTGAAGAGATAACACAGCCGTATGGCATTTGTCTTGCATGCAGCTGACCCTGGATGGACCAAGTTTGATTCCTGCCATCCTATATGGTCCCCTGAGCTTTCAGGAGCGATTTCTAAGCTCAGAGCCTGGAGTAACCCCTGAGCATCACCAGGTGTAGCCAAAATCCTCTTAATTAATAAAATTAAATACACTTCTAAAAAAATTAAATAAATATTTTCCCAAAGGATATATTACTTTGAATTTGTGTACTCTAGATCCTTTATAAGTAAGTGCTTCACATTTAATCATTGGTATGCTAATATAAAATACTGATATCAGAATAATAATAAAGTTTATAAGAAGATTTTCTTGCACACGACTTAACAGGATTTGGTACCCAGCTCCACATCTAGTTCCCAAGCACTGTCAGAAGTGATCCTTCAGTACAGAATCAAAAGTAGCTCTGATAAAAAGGTCTGAAAGAAATGTCATTTAAAAAAATGTATGTCCAGGGTAAAGTGTAGCTTTGCATTATTGTGGACCTGGGTTCAATTTATGACACCTAAATAAAGAAAAAAACTATGAGAATAAATTCTATATTTTTGATAGATAATGAGTCTCCCAGCTTTATACAAGATTCTCATTAAAATCAATATATAACACACATGAGCTATTATCTTTTACTTTGACAAAGTCTCTTATGGAACTTACTTTTATTGTTGTTGTTGTTGTTTTTTGAGTCACACTTGGTAGCCTTCAAGGATTATTCCTGGCTCTACACTCAGAAATTGCTCCTGGCAGGCTCAGGAGACCATATGGGGTGCCAGGATTCAAACCACTGTCCTTCTGCATGCAGGTCAAGCGCCTTGCATGAAATCATCCAAGATGGACAGTGGTTTGAATTTCAGCATTTCATATAGTCCCCCATGCCTGCCAGGAGCTATTTCTGAGCTCAGAGCCAGCCGTGAGTAACCTAAGTGCCGCTGGGTGTGACCCATAAATAAAACAATCAACAAAATAATACAGAAGATAGGCTGATAGGTAGATGATGGAAAGAAAGAAGAAAGAAAGAAAGAAAGAAAGAAAGAAAGAAAGAAAGAAAGAAAGAAAGAAAGAAAGAAAGAAGAAAGAAAGAAAGAAAGAAAGAAAGAAAGAAAGAAAGAAAGAAGAAAGAAGAAAGAAAGAAAGAAAGAAAGAATGAAAGAAAGAAAGAAGAAAGAATGAAAGAAGAGAAGAAAGAAAGAAAGAAAGAAGAGAAAGAAAGAAAGAAAGAAAGAAAGAAAGAAAGAAAGAAAGAAAGAAAGAAAAGAAGAGAGAGGGAGGGAGGGAGGGAGAGAGAGAGTGAAAGAAAGAAAGAAAGAAAGAAAGAAAGAAAGAAAGAAAGAAAGAAAGAAAGAAAGAAAAAGAAAGAAAGAAAGAAAAAGAAAGAAGAGAGAGAAAGAAAGAAAGAAAGAGAAAGAGAGAAAGAAAGAAAAAGAAAGAGAGAGAAAGAAAGAAGGAAAGAAGGAAGGAAAGAAAGAAAGAGAAGAAAGAATGAAAGAAAGAATAAAGAAAAAGAAGAAAGAGAAAAAGAGAGAAAGAAAGAAGAAAGAAGAAAGAAAGAATAAAGAAAAAGAAGAAACAAACAAAAGAAAGAAAGAAACAAAGACAGAAAGAAAGAAAGAAAGAAAGAAAGAAAGAAAGAAAGAAAGAAGAAAGAAAGAAAGAAAGAAATTGAAAGGACACCAAATCTTAAAATTGTGGCTAATATAATTTTCTCTAGGTAATTCCACAGTAAATTCATTGTCAAATGAATCAGAAGTAGTAAAATTACAGTAATCTTGTGTCATTAATATCAAATATCTATGTTGTTTAATAAATTAGTGGGGGCCAATGATCTGAAAAAAATCTTTAATACTCCAAATATTAACTAATTGAGCAAATTACTAAATACTTGTTTCTGTACAGTTAGTTCTACTAGGTGCTGAAAATATCAAGATAAAACATACATTTATGCCTTAAGCTAAATATCTGCATGTCTTTCATTATAGACTGTGTGGCCTTTACTGTGATCTAATTTTCAGTGAGTGTTAAAATGATGCATGCCAGATATACTGGTGTGGGGCTCCTAGACAAGCAGACAGATCTTTGCTCTCATATGCACAAGATAATACTAAAACATTTCACGCATAAAAGGAAAAAGGAAATGCAGTAAATTTGTTTTAAATTATTTCCACATTGGAAAATAGGAAATAGCTTCTAAGAAGTTCTATTTAACTTTTATTGCTCTGTGGACTGAACTTCACATCCTGTTACCATATCTTACTACTGTAATATTTATGATACGTTCGATACAAATTTAATGATAGCTATAATTTTATTTTAAATTTTGTAAAATTTCCAATGCTTAACAGTTTTATAAACATTTAGAAATTCAAATTTAGAAATTTAAAATAGCATTTGAAGGTTGGTGAAATAGTACTGGGTTCAGTTACATGTGCTTTATATGAATGAAACCACATTCAATCGTCTATACTCTATGGCTTTTCCTCATACTGCTACACCAAGGAACAGCCTTATTGGCCACCTGAACATTCTTGTGGCGTTTTTATTGTCCAAAGAACCACAGGTCCTGCAAAGTGCCACACCATCATAACCATTTTAGTGAACTTTCCAGCCTATTTGGCTCAGTATCACTGGGAGTGGCTCATTCCCTGGTCTCCTGGAAGACATCCTATAAAAACCAAAAGAAACATTGAAGCATTGTTTTCTTTTATCATAGAATATTTAATTATATCATTGATGTTTTGTATGATGAAAAAATCATTTTCTACTGAAATATTTAGACATAGCATCCCTAAAAATAAGTGTCCATACTAATTGGCATCTAGACCACTAAAAATGGCTTACTCAATTATTATATGGGAATCTGAACATTTCTCTTAATTCTCTCCTCTCAAGCTGCTAATGCAGGAAAGTGTAGAGAGTGCTAGTGACAGCAACATCAACTGTGGTTGGGCGGCTAAATTTTGCCCAAGTTATGTTGTGCTAGTTTGTAATTGTATTTATTATGGTTGTTATTATATCTATTATTATTTGGTTTTCACATCCAACAGTGTTCAGAGATTAGTTTGTTGTGTTTTTTTTTTGGGGGGGGGCCACACCTGGTGATGCTCAGGGGTTTTCCTGGCTATGCGCTCAGAAATCAGAAAGCTCCCTGGCTTGGGAGACCATATGGGATGGCGGGGGATTGAGCCGAGGTACATCCTAGGTCAGTGTGTGCAAGGCAAATGCACTCCAGCCCCATGGTATTACTTTTGATCAGTCACCACACCTGGCAAGCTTGAGGGACCATATAGTGCTGTGGGAGTTGAATTGAAGTTATCCACATGTAAGGCAAGAACACTGGCATTGTCTTTTAAATACTAATTTATATATTAATTTTAGGTTTTTAGCATATTTTAAAAATTGATACTTTATGCCTGGTATTATAGATCTATGAGACTAGAATCTGGGCTCAGGCTTCAATAGTTTTGACTCAAGGCATATAGTTATGAATACCGTATTTTCCAGCGTATAAGACGACTTTTGGGAAAAAAATGTCAGCCGAAAATCGGGGGTTGTCTTATATGCTGAGTATATCCCAAAAAACATTTCGATATGCCACTAAACAAAAATCATCTGGATATTGCCATCAAACGAATTTTCAACTCTATCCTTCACCAATCACTGCAAGGCTGCTCGGATGGCCTTTCTAACTCAGCCAATCCAAGCAGGCTTTTGATGCATGCAAATTAGACAATGTTCTGTACCGAATCTACACTGTCAAAAGCCTGCTCAGATCGGCCAGAGTCAGAGAGGAAGTCTATGACAGTATAACCTTTGAACCTTTGTTGTGATTGGCTCACTGTGGTACATACAGTTGCAGCACAGGAACGTTCTGTCTTATACAGTGAATATAGGCCTAACCCTATGTTTTAACTATAAAATTATGGGGTCGTCTTATACGCCGGAAAATACGGTAAATAAAATGACTAGACCTCTGGTTTTCCTTTAAAAGGAAACAATACGGCAACTATATTTATAGCAAACCTTAAAATGAAAGGAAAAAAGGAAAAAAAATGAAAGGAAGCTGAGTAGTTAAATGCCTAAGCAGTGCAGTATTCTCAACTGTTTATATATAGTTCTTTTTAAACTCACTTTAGACCATATTGTTAGATTTGCCAATGAACGAAAGTATTGAACAATAAAAAAATCTCTTATCCTTGAACTACACATTTATTATGTTAATAATAAAGTGGAGGAAATGGTGGTAGTAGGAGATGGGATGAAGATTCTACCAAGGGTGACATAAAGACAAAAGTTGAGGGGTCATGATAGTTTTGATGGTGTTGATAGGTAATAACCTTGTGCATTAGTACCATAAAATTAATACACCCATATACACCAATCTATTAAAAATAAAAATACATTTGTTACATCTTCTGGTTGCAGGATTATTCCATCACTGACCATAGTCATTAAGTTTGATCATGAAATTTACTTTGGAAAATGAATTAGGACACAGTTCAGTTGCCGACTGAAGCTTTAACAGTCCTCATGTGATTCTACATTTTGTATCATTTCTCTCAGCCAAAATATCAGGAGTTCCCCAAATAGAGGTTGCTTTTTTCTTTCAGTT